>NW_025335641.1:17533373-17803078 GCF_004798865.1 Varanus komodoensis | reverse complement strand
CTCTCTCTCTCTCTCTCTCTCTCTCTCTCTCTCTTTCTTTCTTTCTTTCTTTCTTTCTTTCTTTCAAGCTTTTAGGCCATCCGCTACAAGCGTTTCAGGACGGTTTACAAGAAAAAGAAAAAGCTGAAAATATAAACAGAACAAGGCACTGCATCCAACCTCAGTAGTAAAACCCAGAATAAAGCCATTTATTTATTTATTATTTAAAACTTTTGTATGCCATTCTTTATATAACTATCTTAGGATGGCTTACAGCAGTTTAAAAACCAACATTTTAACGGTGGCTTACAGCAATTTAAAAACAAACAAACAATTAAACATTAAAATGAGGGGAAAATAAAAAAGGTTTTGTCTGATGCCAAAAAGAGTAAAGTGATGGCACCAGGTGAACCTCCTTGGGGAATAAATTCCAGAGTCGGAGCGCCACTGCTAAGAGAGTGCGTCCATGGGGAGCCACCCTCCTAATCTTCTTCAAGGAGAGCTCCTGGAGCAGGACCTCTGCCTCAGGTCTCAAGGGGCAGGCAGACACATGGGGAAGAAGATGCTCCTTCAGGTATCCAGGACCCAAGCTGTTTAGGGCTTTATAGGTTATTACCAGCACCTCAAATTGGGCCCGGACTTCAATTGGCAGCCAGTGTAAACAGCATAGGACCGGTGTTATATGAGAGTACTTGCAGGTCCCCATTAATATCCTGGCAGCTCTATTCTGAACCAATATATCTGATCCTGACCTACTTCTCAGGGCTGTTGTACTATAAGAAACAATTAATTTAGACAATGTGGAAGTGGGAGGTCAAGACCATAGAAAAGAAACTGGATTTCATAAGGACATATCCATCTTAGCATCTGGGCGGCAAGCATCTGGTGAAGGGACAAAGTGATTCAGTGCTTCCTGTTGGCATCTCCTTTCATCCACAGAGGCTGCCGGAGTCCCTGGAGGTTCATGCTGCAGGAGATGCTGACAGACTGATACTGGTGGCGGGTGCGGAAAGTTGGTTCCCACAGTCGGATGGCCTGACAGCCATGAGCGCTCTCAGTATCAATTCCGTGTCAGCTGCCTGATTTAGCAGGAGGGGCAGGAGAATAAAAGCAGATAGACTCCTAAGTCCCCAAGGGACCCTGAAGGCAAGCAGCAGAACTGGAAGCATCCAGAGTTTTGTCCTTTCGTCATGCCAAATCCTGAAATGCAAATTCCCCTTTCCTCAGTTTGTGGTGTTGCCGGCAAAGATGGAATTCACTGACAAAACAGGGCCACACTTCTTGGCTGCACTGTCCTCTTTTAAAAGAGCCGGGCTGTTCACCCCAAAGGACGGCTACAGAGCAGTTCAGGATTTTGTGTGCTTGACTCCCTGGTTGCTTGATCACTTGCACCCAGCTGAGTACCTGAACTGCCTGCCATTGTGGAAAAGCACGAGAAAGTGACACGAGAGTTTCTGTTGGAGGCACGTGCCTCACAAGGACTCATTCCCACAGGTGCCACTCACTGCTTGCATTCATTGCGTGATGAGTGTGCATATGCAAACCATCCCTGTGAGATGATAGGAGGAAAACGGTGCTAAAAATGAGTGTGGATGAAGGAAGGTTCTGATGAAGGACAAATATAACAGGCGAGTTTGTGCCTGTAGAGGCTTGGGATCACCCAGTAGAGAATGACATTTTTGGCTTGTGGGAACACGGGCTCCCCATTGACCATATGGGGGGGAAGAACAGATTGGACTGTCACAGAGAGAGGAACAGCTTCCACAGCCAGCCCTTCTCCTCCCTTGGGTTGCATCACCCCATCTGCAGGATGCCTGAATCCTGGCCAACTGGCTGTTCAGGGAGCAGCAGAAGCTCTTAATATTGGGGATTATACTTGCCAGTTGTTTGCTCTGTTCTGGACAGGAGAAGCATAGAAAGCCAGTATCCAACATGCACACAACATAGGAAATGGCTGCTTTCTCAGTATCATCCCTCAACACTGGTAGACCATTGGTCCATCTAGTTCAGTATCATCTCTTTGCACCAATTGCAACAGGTCTCCAGGTTTCAGACAGGAGGATGTTGCTCAGCTCTGGAGGTAATGCATCCGCTCTAGAACAGAGCAGAACAGAACAGAACAGAACAGAAGAGATGAAGTTGGCATTCAGCACAGCACAGTTCATGTTCGTGTGTGTGGCTGCGCCTGTGTATGTGTGTGTGAGAGAGGGAGGGAGGCAGACAGATAAAGAACAGGAGGAGCAGAGAAAGAGTGGGGAAAGAAGGAGATCCCAACCACCCAGGTATTTTCTCTGTCTTCACTTACCACCAAGTGAAGCAGCTGACAGGTCATGCCACAACATAAGTGCCACCACTAAAAAGTCACTGCTTCATGCTTTAGCTAAACCATTCACTTAAGCCTGAGAAGTTGCACATGGGCAAGACTTTCTGTGTGAGAGAAGCCACTCTCTAGGACATCAGAGCCCCAGTTAGAGAGTTTCAAAGGCAATGATCTGTCACAGAAACTTGAGATTCTATACTCACTTACCTGGGAATATGTACATGGAATTCAGTATGGTTCACACTGTAATATGCTAGCCTCAGTAGAGCATCACCAGAAATCCTTAGGACCAGCAAGAATGTGCTGGCTGCATTTTTTTAACCTTAAAGAGAGAGAGAGGGAGGGAGGGAGACAATTAGCACTTTAAAGCCTTTCCCCCCTCTTTCAGAAATGCTCTGATCTTGAAAGAGCAGCCGGACAAGCTCAAAATAGATCTTAAGGGCTTTCTTTTTGCCATCATTTTAAAAACCTATCTTTAATCCATCACACCCCTAATATGAAAAACTGTTCACCCTGTCATCAACTCTGTATGCTGTATTTGGACCCTTCCCCCCACCTTCTGCTCTTGATTTTCGTGGGGTTTGTTTAACTTGGAGGACATTCAGATGAAACTGTTCAGTTTGAATCATGTACAAGCTCCACTTAACCTCAGTCAGCAAAGGGAAATGCTCATAACAAAGATGCAGAAAGAGATATGCATGCATCTTTACAAAACAGCCTCATTCCTGTAATCTCTGGCTTCCCTTTTCCTTCCCTGGTTTTTCTCACAAGTCAGGATGTCAAGCAAAATTATTCAGGCATTCAAACATTGGAAGGGACATCAGTGCAGGCCATGCACCCTCTAGCTCCAGCCTCCCAGTGTTGACAGGAAATGTCCAAAGAGAAACAGAGGACTTGAACACAGTTGCAGTGTCCTGTGTGACCCAGAAACCTGCACAGTTCACCATTATGTGGAGCAATGAACTACATTCTGCCAGACATTGTGACAGTTTCTCTTTAGGCTTTGCTAACCTACATGTGGCATCTCAGCAGCAGGAAGCATGTAAAGAGGGTAGAGGGCAATGCATACAATCCCATGTTCCCAGTATGCTGATGCTGTTCAAACACTTGCATAAGACTTGTTCAAACACTTGCATATAGTATCCACAATTTTATAAGATCATGCAAAATCATCGGGCATGTGAGTGCATTTAGAATACCGCTTCTTCAACATCGGAGAGTTATTCATTTCTTTTCAGAAGGTATCTGTATGTGCATATGGGTCTGAAGATCCATTTGAAAGTATCTGGGCTAAATATGAGAGCTGAATGTGTTTTCCAGTGGTCTGCACAGAGTTTGAGAGGTCTTTACCCATTCCCTCAACTAGAAAATCCAGAGGAAAGGCATTGTGCAAAAATACTACACACATGTGCACGCACACATGCGCATGCACACACACACACACACACACACGCACACAGAGAGAGAGAGAGAGAGAGAGAGAGAGAGAGAGAGAGAGAGAGAGAGATCATGCATTGCAAAAACTGAGCTTTGCTCAGTGAAGAATTTCACCTTAGGGGGAGAAGACAGTGAGTCAGGATGACACTTGCTTTAGGCTTAGGAGCCTGCAAGCCTGCATCCATTTTATCCTATGTTATCTCATGAACACTATCCAGCTGTTTTTAGTTGGATAGTGCCGAGCCACCCCAAGTGGTGTGGATCTATTAGAGTAATGTGGAAATTTATAGGAATAAACGTGCTGTACTTCTGGTTACCATTTTATAATAATCACGCTGCCTTTCTACCCCACCTTTCATTCTTTTGAAAGGCACTCAAGATGGAGAGTACCTCTACTCTTCTCCTGTCTTCTACAGAACTTCTACAGTCTCTTGGGATCATAGGTTTACAGGGAACCCGACTGGGTTGTGCCCTAAATAATCTTCTAACCCCTTGCCTTTTTCCCATGGAAACAAAACATTCTAATCAAATCACCTGGTTCCAATATAATTGCATTACATTTGTATCCACCTTTCTTCCTCTTGCAAGGAATCCAAGGTGGGTTCCAAGATTCTCTTCCTCTCTCTCAGAACAACAACCCTGTGAGGTAACTTAGACTGAGAAACAGTGACTGACACAAGTTCAACCAATGGGCTTCATGGCTGAGTAGAGACTAGAACCCAGATCTCCAGAGCTCCAGTCCAGCACTCTTAACCACTACACCACACTGGTTTTTGTTTTTCTGATAAGTTAAGTTTCTATAACTTAAAGTACTGTATATACTGTACTGATATAAGATGACCCTTGAAACTGAAAATAGCAAAGCAAAAACCGGGGGTCGTCTTCGTGTGGAATGGGCTTCCACAAGAGATTGTTGAGGCCCCATCAGTGAGGGTGTTCAAGGATAGGCTGGATGTGCACATGGTGGGCATGTCGTGAGCAGAGCCGGCTGGTGCTGGAGACCAGACTAGATGGCCCGGGAGGCCCCTTCTGACTCGCTCTGTTTCAATGTTTCTATGTCTTATACAGCCAACATATATAAACAGCTTGAAGTATTAACCTTGTCTTATGTGCAAGTCATCTTATACACCAATATATACAGTTACTTTTCTGAAACATACATCTTTGCCACTTGTTCCACACATATTATTGCCACATGTATTGGTGTATATGATGACCCTTGAAACCAAAAATAGCAAAGCCAACACTGGGTGTTATCTTGTATGTCTGACATATGACAAACAGAAAAACAGCCCAAAATATTGGCCTTATCTTATATGCATGTCACCTTTTATGCCTGTAAATATGGTAATTGCCTTCTCATGTTCTTCTGGCTTGCATTGGCTTACTGTGCATTTGCTATTGATTTATGGTCCTCCTCGTGCAGGGACCATCTTGCTAAACATTGCATCTTAGAAAGGATAGGATGCTGAGAGCATCCTTCCACAGATAACATAAATGAAAAGGATTACTGCACCAGAGAACAGCAATAAAAAACTATTTCAAAGAAAAAAACAGGAACATGCGTTAAAAAGAGAAGCTCTTTGTTACTCTCTCTGTAATAATGTAAGTTCCCTGCCTGAGAAAGTCTCCTGAATTTCTCTAGACCACCTTCACATGTGCAGAAAGAACCTCCCAATGATTGTGGGCACCTTCTGACCAACCTTTTTCTTTCTGGAAGAAGTACAACTCCAGTTTATTATGCCTCCTCTCATTCAGGGACAGGTGCATGAAGCAATGCTCAGGATAGATAGCTACAAAGAAGGGTGAAAGAGCTGTCAACGGGGTAATAGGTTTTTTTCGGCTGATTAATTTCAGCCTTTTAACTGAGAAATTAATTAGTTAAATTTGAATAAATGGGCATGCTACCAAAATCTCACTGGGACAGCCTTTCGAGACACTGAAAGAACTGGAAGACAAATTACAACCTTAAAGTACTAGGCATGCCCACCCTTTGCTAACAAAAAGCGAAACATCTCCATCACCTGTACTAATATTTTGCTGGCACCAAATCCTGATGGATAGAACTAAGAAGACTGGGAATTTTGGCAATGGTGCAACACAAAGGAGAAATACCATTTAGACTATAGCATCAAATCTTCTCCTCCTTTTCTCCTCATCCTTTGCGATGAGCAAACCAAAGAAATCTTGAACACACTCAGAAAGAATCTAGGGGAAGCTGAATGAGTAGATGCAGAAACCTTTTGCAAAGTGTGTCACCAGCCTGTAAACCATGTTTCACCATTTTCAAACATCTCGGAGCTTCCTGGCTCATTCTGAGGTGTATAAGAATATACACATCAACCATTTTCCCCCTGAGGTCAACCACTGGAACAACACAGAGAGGTTTCTTTGTAACGTCTGTCCCACAGCAATGTTGTCCCGTGTGATGCAGCCAGACCCAAATGACACACCCCTTCAAGTGGGATGGATATTTTGAATTGGGCAGATCTCGCTGTGTTTGACACTCATTCACAAAAAGCTTTGGAATGCACGAATCTGATTTACCTGGATTCCTATGGAAGGTGTACATACCTGCTGGAGAAATCCTATGTCCTAAAAGCTGTCCCTGGTAAAACCTGGTCCCTGTTTTGCCTTTGGGACAGTCATCTGAGCTGTCTTTCAAATGTTGCTATGCATACAGACGTATGTATTAGGCTGAGATTCTTTCTCTCTTTCTCTCCCCTCCACCCACTCCAGCATCCACCAGTTTTAATGTTCTTTATCCCGGTGAAGATGCATATGAGTGCTGGGGTAAGACATTCTGCAGCCTGAGGAAGAGGAAAAGGTGGCACTCTTCTCTCATCTCCTCTGCAGAATGCCAGCCCTCCACCATGTCTGAAGGCAGCAAACTAGTTTAGAGGGCAGAGGGCAGAGTATGGGGAATGCACCCCTGTCCCCCAGTATCTTGTTGTGATAGTGTGACCCACTTCCACCAATGTCCTCTGCCCAAGCTGGTGGTGTCTCTATGCCTAATTTAGAGCCAGCCCTGATGGGTATAAATCAACACAAACAACACAAAACATGAGGGGAAATTAAGGGTGGAACTTCCTACCAAAGTAGAGCTTTGTTTATATAACTAGAATTCCTTAGAACTTGAGGCTATCTCCCCCAATAATTGGATTAAATGTGACAGTTTTGAGTGGAAAACAATTTATCAGCTTTAGGAACTGTGATACAGTTGGTTTATCATTTCAGTAGTTATTTAATATTATCCAGGGGAAAATGTTTTGAAGATAGCCTTCAGTGGACCTGAGCTTCTTCTCACTGCCTTTTTATTCAGTGCCCCTGGCTTGACACGCATTGACCTTTATGTTAGCTGCATCCATTTCAGCGTAGACAACCTGAGCATCTCCATCCGTATCCAACGCATCACATTCAGGGGACTGTAGAAGATCATGAAAATGGGCTTGTTCCCACAAAACAACAGCTTGCCGTGCATTATTTACAAGAGTACAACATGTGCCAGGCATACATGGATGCCATTTGGAAGATGCAGGCAGGGGTTCCCATGTGTTTACTACGTGCAAACGCAGTAAGCACGGGTTATGTATCGAAGGACCCTGGCGTGGGAGCAGTTTAACCCTCACACAACCCACGTTCACCAGTTTGCACAACTTCCAGCTGAGGGTTGCCTATTCAAGCAGGCACCCATGGGTGCCATGGCTGTTAGGGCTTGAACAACCCATGATATATGGCGCATCATCCAAATCTATATACGCAGCCACATCAGCTGCTCCCTTACCAACATGGACATGCTTTGAGTCAGCTTTGTTATGCAGCCCTTTGTGTCCCTTCCAACTAAACTTCAGTTGTTGGAGTTGCACCAATTTAAGATGGTTTAGAAATTAGCATTCTCACAATGCTGGGCTTCACAACTGTGTGTGGGATTATTGTGATACTAACCTTCAAGGAAGCTTCAATTCTTCAATATCTTGGACATAAAATGATTCAAGTGTTCTGCATTACCTGCTTTTAAATTGTATAATTCTTAAGGCCAAGTCAATTTTCCGTTGAGATGAATCGAGACATTTGTTTTTATGTCTCTTTTCATGATCAAGGCTTGTGTTAAAACAGTGCATTTTTTGCTTTACAAATTAGTGGATACTGAGGGATTTCTTTTACAGGAGTGACCTCATCATAGTATAATTATATATTTATGTCAGCAAGAGTAAGCTCTGCTCAGACATAAATTTACTAGGATGTTTTCATTCATAGTCCTGTTGAAAGATGTGTTTTGACAAGGGGGTTTGCCCAGTCTTGCATGGGTCCCCATTCAGTTCATTGGAGTTGAACCCCACGTGAGACAGTGGGACAATGATAAGAAACCCTCGTTACATGAATAAATTGCTAATTCAGCAGGAACAGAAACCTTGGGAGATACTATTAGTCCTTGTCATTTGTACAGTATACCCCTGTGAAGTTGTGGTTCAGCATTCACGGCCTCAGTCTTTTGTAGAATTTTCCATGTGGCGGCTTGCTTGCAAGAAGATCGGTCTGGACTCGCTTGGAGAAAACGACCTCTGCATGTGCCCACCCCTGCCTCGCCACACACACGTGCCTGCCCCCCAGCCCGGCCTGGCCTGGCCCGTGCCCCCCACCTGCACCGCCTTGGTGGCTGATGCCCATCACCGGCACCAAATTCACGGTTTTTCACAATTCACAGGTGCTCTAGGAACATTATCCCCACAAATTTTGCGGGACTACTGTATTGCACAAGAAGGACCAATGGCCTGACTCCATATATGGTAGTTTTCTATATCTGGAAAACCTTCATATATCCAATATTCATGGTGTGTGTGAATTAGATTTGCAATTTCATCAATACGGCTCAACGGGATGCCTCCTTTTCGCAGTCCTCATAGTGCATCCTGAGACATTCTTTTCTCTTCCAGAAACTTGTTCTGTTTTGTTACTTTGGCAAATATTTGCAGATCCACTAGCTTTGTTGGTGTTTGATATCTGAGCACCCTAGAGACTCATCAAATGATAGAACATATGCATGTGCGGTTACTTACTTGGAATGAATTGTGGAGCACCTGCCTGTCTCACTACCATGTTACCTGGTCCCTTGGGGCTCAGTCCAATGAACTCCCACTCCAGAGCCTGCTCCTGTAAAGAAGGCTTCCACCAGAGGAAGGTCCCTCCGCCCAATTTTGGTGGCTTCCCCTCCCACATGGAACACCAGAACTCACCTCATGCAGCAGGATCTCTCGAATCTCTGTGCAATATTATGGGGCATGAGAGGCTGCTGTGGAAAGAAGGGATGATGGAAGTCCACTATCATTAGTACAAATGATCCAGAGTAAATCTGGATCAACCTAAGGAGCTCCCATTCCTCCCCTCCCCTCTGCAGTCCCACGTAGCCCAGCTGTGTGTGACTCAGTCATCTGGAACAGATCTAGAGGATTGGGCAGAAGCACTGTGGCATAGCAGCAGTGTCTCTTCTGTTGTTGGATGGACAGTAGAGGAAGCCACCCATAATTTGTTCAGTTTTTGACCCATACGCATGTCGTTCCTATTGAGATACCATCCATCTTCTTGGTTATGTTTCCCTCTTATATTTCCCTCCAGCACTAGCCAAAATGAACAGTTGGAAGCCCTGCATGATATATCCATTTGCCAAGCTGGGCCATTTCAGAGTGTTGGGTGAAACTGAATGTTCTCAATTCCCATTAAATACTCGATAATCATAGAAGCTAGTACCCCACCACTGATGCTGGAGTAGAAAGCAGGTCAATCATAGGAAGACAGGATGTTGTTCTCCAGTTGAGATTCTAAGGCTCATATCTGAGCGGATTGTGTTGAGCCAGCAAAAGTCATGTACTTCAGCCTAATCTATTTAATGAAAAACATGAAATATTTACTGGTACACTTTTTTGCAATAGAATTATATTTGCTGACTTTATGAACTTAGCAAGTAATTTCTTTGTTTTCAGTTATTTCAGCATTTTTATTCTAATGATAGTTTTCTTTATTTTTATATTCCCTATCTGTTATGTTGATACAAAAAAAAAAATAAAATGTAATACAGTGGTACCTTGGCTCACAAACACCTCAGTTCACAACCAAATCAAGTTATGAACAGAAATTTCAGAAAAAAATTGGTGCAGGTTGCGAACCCGGCATCGGGTGACGATCATGATCGTGCCCATCTTCCCTGCACGGGCGCAATTGCGGTCATGCTCGGGGGGGGGGGGGAGATGACCATGATCTTTGTTGTTGTTACTTTGTTGTTCTTTGTCACTTCGTTTCACATTTTTGTGATTGAAAAATTTGGTTACAGAACAGAGTAACCTTATTTACACTGAACCTTATGGGGAAATTTGACTTGGGTCACGACCAATTTGGGACGCAACCAGAGTCGTGGAATGGATTAAGTTTGTGAGCCAAGGTACCACTGTATAGAAAATGATATTCATTGGATACAGCTGAAAAAACCCTTAAAACCCTAACCCTTAAAATAGTATGTAGTTTGATGCTTAAAGCCCTAAACTGATCAGAGCACAACCCCGTTACAGATGTTTAGAGCACAATCCTATTGCTCCGAAGCCTCCAGACGCAGAGGCATCCTGGTCCTCTATGCCCTGCAGGGCTGGAGCTGCAGGAGAGAAGAATCGATGGAGGCAGGCTTGGCCTTTCCATCCACTATGCTCAGCTGGAAGATGCTGAAGATATCTTGTATCCTAGCCACTTCAAATTCTTCCCATCCCCTGGCACACCCCATCACCTGTTCCTCCTTCTCTGAGGTTGCTTTCCAACCTCATAGAGGGAGCTGGCACAGTTTTTTCCATGCTGGCTGCAAGGTGGCAGGTCTGAGGACAGAGGGATTTCCCAATCAATCCCCCTTCAAAGGTTGCTACTAAGTATTGCTCTCGGGACTCTAGAACACATCATCCAATTCTTCAATCAGTGCTCCCCAATCAACATGAGATTGTTACCTATTGCACATAACTTACATTAGTCTTGTGCCAATTTTTTTTTTCCGATTTATATCCTGCCTTTTTTTTCGATTTGTATCCTGCCTACAAAGGGCTCAAGGCAGCTTACATCATTCTCCTCCTCTATCTTATCCCCACAACAACCACCCTGTGAGGTAGGTTGGGCTGAGAGTCTGTGACTGGCCCAAAGTCACCCAGTCGGCTCCATGGCTGAGCAGGGACTCGAACCCAGATCGTCTGAGTCCCAGTCCCAGGCTCTTAGCCACTACACCACACTGGCTTTCAGATGTGGCTTTCAGAAAAGGATCCTGGGGCTTGTGGTCTCGGGGAAATCCTTCTGAGGACAGAAGAGACAGAATGAGCAAGAAACCAGCTAGGGTTTGCAGCACAGAGATATTCTCTATTCTCTAATCCCTCGCACTAGAGATATTGAGATGATTTAACTTAGCAGATTTAGCATGACCGGGTGCCCTGTTCTACAAAGGATAATCCTCAGTTTGAAGACCTGCCAGAGTACTGTCCTTTATTTTGAAGACCATGCTTTATCAGAAGGGCTGACCAGCTCAGATCCAGTTTAAAGTTACAGAATGATCAGACAAAAGAGCTAGGCCTTGAATTTGCCCATCAGAAATATTTGACATTAGACTGACCAGGCACACAGACTTTTACCGGTATTTTGGTTTCATACAGTGACATCTACTGTAGGCCTATTCAATTATAATGATTTCTAAATGTTCATTTATATATTAAATGGGCACATGTTCATTTATGCAAATCAATATCTTGCTTTTTCCTCTTTTTTTGGTTATCCATTTCCTCTTTCTTGACCACCCTAAGATTCAGAAGCTTCTTTTCTTATAACACTACTGGGTCAATAATATGAGAATGTACTAGAATTGATAAATACCTTAATCCAAAATCTCATTAATCTCCATGTCAATAGCGTTAGACGAAGGATAAAAATATAACAATTGTTGATGCATTGTATAGAATTGGTGAAGAAATAGTTTCAAATGTGGCTTCCATTTTCAAAAGGACAGCATCCTAAAATATCCAAGCCAATGGCTCCTAATTGACCACAGGTTTTCTACATTCTTTTATATGGAAAATTGGTTTGCCAGGCATGTAAATTTTTTGTGACATTTCCCCTGGCCCATAAAACAAACAAAGAAATTCTGTATATTTATGCCACTATTTTTAACAAGAAATTTTGAGGAGTAAAATTTAAAAATATATAAGTAGTCACTTCCTGATTCATTTTATCCACAGTGAATTGCACAGTCCCAGAGAAGCAGATCTGCAGTTTGCCCATTCTGTGCAATCTTCATTATGTTTGCTAAAGTAACACCGATTAGGAACCAGTTGGCAGCCACTTACATAAGGATTCCATAATGCCTGTGGCATAGATTATGTCACCTTAAAGAAACAACCACACTATAGACATTACTATTAGGAGGCTCAGAAATGTCTGTAACAATTACAAACTTGGTTCTCAAATCCACTTCAGGCTCATATGGATGGTGTGAAAAATACATTCCTGCCCCTTTGAACTCTTGGATTTCTAGACTGTGCAAAATGGCTCATGTTTTTCTTTAAAAATAATTGCACCTGGATGGAGGAATGGCATGCCAGGGCCTAGCCTGGTGTATAAATTAAATGGGCTGAGTTAACAGGCTGGCCTGGCCTGCGGTTGAATTCAAAGCTCCCATGCAAGAGGCGTGAGTCCGCTTCCAGAATGTGACATCTCAATTTAAGGGGTCACCATAGGTGGGGAACACAAAGGAATCTCCATACTAGGATTTTGGGGGTGGGGAGCGGGGGGAATGGAAACTGTCTAGTCCACAGAATGGAATGTCATTCTCCCCAGGGAATCCAAGCCTAGTATGTATGGGTCATGGGATGCCTTTCCTCAAATTGATGGAAAACAAGGGAATGTCTGAGGATAGGTTAAACGCCCTGAAGATGCTTTCTCGTAGATTCTTAATTATGCTAACACAGCCATGGAGAGCGTGAATATGGCACATAATTCTCTCAGCTGCAGGATGATATTTGTCTTCATTTTGCAAGCACAGATACATGCACATCTTTCAATTTGCATTCCTTCATGGTCCCTGCCTGTTATTATTCAAAAGAAAGGCCTTTCATTTTCATCCATGAATGTAGCTGGAGAAAAGGTTGAACACAGACAGTCCCTCTTTTCTAACTGGAATGATTACATCCAGCCTTCCTCAACCTGGTACCCTTCAGATGGGCTGGAGTACAATCCCCAGCACCCCAGCTAGAACAAGATTGGGAAAGGTGGAAGTTGTAGACCAACACACCCGGAAAGTACCAGGTGGAGACATATAAGCCTCTTCCTCTCTTTGAAAATACCTCTGTTACCAAAAGCACAAGACTGCGTTAGTAGACTCAACAGAAGATAATGAAACAAATGGCCAGACCCTATTTCATCTGCTCCAAATTGAAGGTCATCTAGACAAGGTTTTCTTTTTAACTGGAGAGTGTAAAATTGCAAATAAACTCCCTACAGGAAAAATTATGTAAATTCATGCAGATTGTGCTTCATTTAGACAGATATCCAAATTCAACTTTTACAGGTGCAAAATTGTGAGTTGCTAGGGTAGATAATTTTGGTTTTTTTAGCAGAAAGAGCTGCATGCATTACTTTCTTCAGATCAATTTTGTGGATTTATGGTCAGGAGTGCTGTGGAGGGGAAGGTCTAACTGGGCACCGAAGGGTTACAAGAAACAAACCAGTGATGGTCTTCCAGACAATGAGGCAGAGAGAGTGACTATCCGTATGTCACTCACAGCCTTCATGACTGAGTGAAAATTTGAACTCAGGAATCCCCAACCCTAATAAAGCAATGTAACTACTACCACAGACTGGTGTTTGAACACTCTGTGAAATAAATGTATTAGCCACAATATTCTAGAAGAGCTGTAGTTTGGCACCCTACTTGAGCAGAGAGATCCACAGTGAAAGACCCACTGGGTCTTGTTTAGGTGTTGTTTCATTTCTCCCTCACCTTTCACTCCAAAAAGTGGTACACAGGATCCTTCTCCTCTTCATTGTACCTTCACAACAACCCTGTGAAGTGGGATAGACTGAGAGTCAGTGATTTGCCCAGTCTCACGCAGGGAGCTTTTGGGGGCTAGAACCTGGATCTCTCAAGTTCTAGTCCAACCACTTTAGTACACAGGCAACATCCTGCTTCTTGTAACCTTCTTGTGTACCTCAGAAGACAAGGGCACTTAAAGCACTGTGCCCCTCACTCCACCCAATGACTACACACGGACCTTCATGCAGGAGGCGATATCTTCTTAAACATATGCATGTGTGTACACATTTTGAACTCTAATTTAGCACTCAATAAAGGGCTTCCTGTGGAAGTATTAGTGTTGCCTCAGGATGCAAAATCTATGTGTATGGTTCTGCAAATACATATTCCTACATGGAGAGGTAAAAGTTTTCAGGTCTGCTATCAGAGCTCCATCCAGCTGGAGGTGTGCCGAGACTCCACCAAAAAGCATCGTGCCATCCGAAGTCAGGGAAGCTCTGTCTGCGGTGTTGGTCTATGATCAGTCATACAGGTCTGCACCCACATCACGTGTCTCAATCATCTGGTGATGAGCTAGGCTATAGCTGTTCCCCAAACAGTGAGGAATTATGGCACAGAATTGTCCCAGCACTGCAGGAGATCTGTGCATTAGTGTCGCTAATTATTGTAGATTGCCCTCATAAATAAGTTTACAAACAGCAATACTCGAGTCTGTTGGGATGCAAAATAAGGTGTGTTGACAAATACTGGGGGAGGTCTATTTTAGCTGGTGTATCACATCAGCTTTTTTACCTGAACAAACCCCTGTAGCACCTCAGCTTCTAATTGCATAGTGTTTGCAGGTAAGCAAGACCATGAATGATTATACATATTTAAACTGACTCATCAGCACTGCGGGAAACAGATGCTGAGCTGATGGCAGGAACACACTACCAGCTTTTCCTTTCTAGAGAATTTTCAGGATGCTCTTAGGTACAAGGGAAAATGCAAAGGGGAAGGAGGTCACCCTATGTCTGCCCATAAAGATTGTGATCGCTAGACCTGTAGCTAAGAGGAGGCAATTCCAACACAAAAGTGAGACATGTTTTTGGTTACCCACTAAGTTTCAACTTCAACTTTCCTCAGGGCTATATCTTTGCCTGACTTGTGTTGTGATGATACATTGCAGAAACCTGCAACAGGACATATTTTCTTTTTTATTTATTTTTGCATTTATATGCTGCCCGTATGCCTAATGGAGTCTCCACATAGGCAGACAGTTTGTGTATAGCTAAAGACACAGTGTTGAATCCAGACTTATGACAGATGGACTATATGGGGAGAAGTGGATTTTCCCATCCTATCTGAAAATGTTACCTGGGGAGTCAGGAGACTGGTGAAAGGGGTGAGGTATGTTTTGAAGGGAGCCTCCCCAAAGATTGGGCAAAATGACCCCTTCCTCTTCTGAAAGGTCGATCCTGAATCTAACGCATAGTGCACTACTGGTTGTACAAAACTGACATGCTGAAGACAAGGTGGACCAATGCAAAGATGAACAAGATTCTTTTATCTGTTATGAAAGTGTAGAAGAGAGCATTTCAGCAGATATAGATTGCATGAAAGTTACACCTGTTGCAATTCCTGCACAATGATAAAAGGTGCAGAAGCCAGTCCTTCTTCACATCTGGCTTATCTAGTTAACGTATGTCAGGAAAAGTAAGATTAGAAATAGAGCTTGGATGTGTGGGACTTTTATATGCTTGAATCTATACTTTTTTAGAATGTTTCAGGATTTGTTTAAAATCCAACCATAAGCATTAAATTAAACCTACAGCAACTTTATCAAATGAGCACAAAATAATCTGAAACATGCCCACTTAGAAAAAAACCCACATAAGACCAACCTTCATAAATAAACTTCTCAGCAAAAGGTCACAGTAGGTTTCCCCTTAGTTTTGACCTAATCTGGTAGGTCCCCATAGATAAAAGATCTACAGAGGTTTAGACTGCAATATTTTGCAGAGGCAAGGCCTAGGGTTGAGTTCACATTTTTCAGAAATTAATGTCCTCATGTAATAATGTAAACTTCATTACACTGCTGCAGACCAGTGGTTCATCTAGTCCAATATTCCTAACTCTGACCTGGCTTGCTCAGGGGATTGTGGCTCATGATGCCAACACATGCTGGGAAGCTTTTGAATACTCAGGCCACATTTGTAGCTTGCCACGTTGTCCAGACCTGGCAAGGGTGGATTATATGGGAGTTAAACCATCTTTGCATAGCCCTAAAACAAGCCATGGGATTCACAAGGCTTGTTTAATTCTCTCACAACCCCCTGTCACAGAGTTCAGATGACATGAATATTCAGCATGGCTGCAGGCATTTGTCACAGCCCACCATGGGTTAAAAAGCCATGGTGGCCTAATTGGTCATGTGACTGACAGTGGCTATGCATGGTTTCAGAAGGATTCTTTCCTGACTTTACCGGTCAGGGGTTGCACCTGGGACCATCTCCATGTCAAGCACATAGTCTTTCTCGCACGGCCTCTGTTCAGTTGCAGTGGATCACGTTTCCTGCAGGCCTATCTGATCCAAGGCACAATTTAGGGCAATTGTCTGCATCCTTAAAAGGATCCAGAATGGCAACTTCCATATAAGTGCATAGGACTGATGAAGTCAATCACAGAACCACCCAGTGCCATTTTTGTAAGAAAAAAGGTACTGGGACTCATGAAATTATTTACCCTTTGCACGTAGTCAGTCACTGTACACACACCCACACACGTCAGTTGTGTAACGAAACATAACAGTTGCTGTCTGCAGTAAGCACTCAGCACACGACCACACAACCAATCACAAGCTGAGCAGCACCATCACAACCAGCGCGGACGAAGACCGCATGCATCGGACTCGACACACAAGCAGCCCGCGTGCACCGTTTTAATGATTTTGCCTCCGACCTGCTATGCTTGACATGGTGATTCAAATTCATGTAAGACCAAACATCAAATTTTCAAAAGTTACTTTTAAAACTTGGAAAATCTGTCAAAAAACGGTGCCAGAACTCTGTTCCGGTGCATTCTATGCCAAAAAAAAAAAAAAAGCACTGGAACCACCACAACTATGGTTTAGTGCCCATCCTCCAAACTCCAGCAATCATCCATACTCCAGAAAAATGGTCTGAAATGGCCATTGTGAAATGAGCGAAGTCCACAAAATTCTACAGGCATACATAATCTAATAAGCCAGAAAACTTCCACTGAAAGCACAATTTGGTAGTTATTTTAGGAACTGTCCACATTTTGGAAAGCTACAAAATGCAAGCTACAAATGAGCTAAATCAACCAAGTTTAGATGTTACATGTAATTGGACTGGGTGGGAACTACAAGCCACAACACTTTTACAGAATCCAGCTTCCAGTACTGGTCCAAGGTAACATGCTTAGTTCCTGGAGAACAATGAGGGAGCCAAATAAACTGAACTCAGCACTCCAAAGGAAATAGATAAGATATATGCAGTGACCTGGAAAACATCCATGGAAAACATGCCTTAACATAGAAAATAGAATAGAAAATATTCTGGAAATAGCATAGAAACTTCCCAGTTAGCCAAAAATAACTAAATTAACCAGTCACTCACTTTCCACCAGGGCAAGTCATGTCTCACTAACTTTTCTGAGTTCTTTGAAGGTGTCAGTAAACATGGAAAAGCAACAAAGAGTATCCTTAAAGACTAACAAAATACTTGTATTTATCACCCAACAACTTTTGAGAATAGCAACAAATAGCTACTGAAATGTAGTTTCTGTGGACATTCTGTAGTTCACTGCATCACTCCCATGCATTTTTACGACTGGTGCCTTTGGTTGATTTGACTGATGAATTTGGAAGCTGCCATTCTGAACTATATTCTAGAAAACAAACAATGTAAACTGATACTAAAATTATCCAGAACCTGGATACTCAGCAGGTTCTGTAGTTTGCTGCATCCTTCTGATCCAGTTATGCATGGCTGAAAAATTCTGCTGGTTTGGCTTGCTTGGAAGTTGCCATTCTGGGTCATTTGTATCTGCCCAGAACAGGTACAAAAAATTAGCTTTTATGGAAGTTGTGGCTTATTGCATCCCTCCCATGAATTGTGTGACTGGTGACTTTGGTTTGGTTGGATGGCTTTGCAAGACCAGGGCATTTCATCCTGTTCTATACAATTCTGAGCATTACAGGTTTCATAATAACACAGTATTCCAAGATTTCCATCCTGAGATTTTGTTCCCAAGTGTCCTTAAGATATCTCATTGTTTTTAGCATTCCCTGTTTTCAAATAAAGAGGCCATTCAGGGCCTGTGCCAGCTTTTAAGCTGTCCCACAGACACAGATTCCAGACATAGACACTGCCCTAGTTTCAATCTTGGTTCATTACAGATGTATGTCACACAGACCTTCTTTCCTTCAGCATTACTCTGAACACGGAGTTCCTCTTTCAACTAGCCAAGTCCTATTAAAACTATCATTTTCTACCTTGCTGACTTGTAGACTATATTATAACATGGTCTGACAATGAGGCTATGCAAACACAGCCACTTTCTCATATTATACAGATGCGCCTGCATTTTAACAACACAGGAAATTCTCACAAACCACTGAACTGTTTTCCCCAGCTGCTATCTCCCTGGGCAAAGAGTTAAAGGCAGGAGCGGTTTCACACTAGACAGCACAATGGATATACATGCCCATCTCAATTAGAATGAACAAGAAGCAGGCAACAAGCGACAAGATACACAATCCCTTTCACAGGAGATTGGATGTTGCCCGAGTCCACCGTGTAGCTGTATTCATGTAAGAGGCAAACATGCTTTCAAAGCCTTGCAGTGTTTTCAGGAGTAAAATGGATTTGCTTCTCGATTCCACTGCAAGGACTTCTTTAATTCAGTACTCCCAACTGCTTAGAAGTCTACAAATGTTGACCTTGGACAATAATTGACTTTATTCAAAAACAACTTTATTCAAAAATAACTTTGGAAAGATTAAGGAATACAAGATCCAAACTGTATTGTATCCAAACCGACCCAAATTGATCTGTATTTAGAAATGGCTTTTGGCAAAATATGGAATAGCATAATGTCCTTTTTAAACATTATACCATAATTATTATTATGCTAGGGTTTTTTTACATTTTGTCATGATAATTAATTCATATATTCAAATAATGGGAGGAAAGAAACCCAGCCAGTTTGTCTTTGTTTTCCTTTTCTCTTTGCCCAAAAAACTAATTCAGAACAAAAAAGTCTGTCTAGATTACATGAGCTTCTAACTGGGTTCGGACAACACAATAACCCACATTCAAGGATTGAATATAGTGTGGATTGTTCTTTAACTGGGGTTTGTTGTTGAAATGGAGGGTTATCATGTTTTCTGAACCCAGGTATGCTAACAACCAATGACTTGTTAACCAGGAATAATCCATGGAGAGAACTGATGGTTTGTTGTTGGTTTGTGAACTATGGTTATCTTGGCTGGGTTTGGACCAAGATGATAACAACGACCACGATTCATTGACAACCCACAGTCAGCCTATCCTCAGTCCTTAAGAGTGGGTGCTTGTGTCATCTGGACCTCATGTCTTCCTGCTTATTCCACTTTTCTCTGGCTGTGGAGTACTGTTCCTTCAAACCTTTGCCTACTTTTAGTTTACTCCCTCTTTCCTCTGCAGCTCTTAATTCAGTAAAAAAACAAAGGTTATGAGTTCTTCAGAGTTACTTGAAAATAGCTTATAAACTCAAGGCCTAACTGAGTTGGGGTGGAGGACCCACACACACATATACACCAGTAGTGAACTAGACTCCATTTTGGTTTGAATGCTGCATTTCCCTGATATGGCAGCAAAACCCATTTGAACATCCTCAGCACCACAAGATGTTTCCCTAATCTAAAGCAAGTTGCTGCAAGGGCACATATTGTGTGTGATACACTAGGGTAGCCAGGTATCCTCTTTTATAGAGAATAGTCCTCTGTTTGAAAGGATGCCAGAGGACTGTTTGAAGGCCTATATCTAGAGGTCTGTAATATCCAAATATAAGGAATCGTGAAGCCAAGTCCTGAATGTTACCCATAACCAATTTAGCACTTGGACAGCAGACTGAAAAAAGAAAAAGAGGAACAAAGGTCACCTGGCCACAGTCTTCAACATCATGGTGAAATGTACTATATTGCTACGGAAAATGTAATAAGTGTTTCTAAATATGCATCTTTACATACAAGTGAGCATTTGCAAATATGCAAATCACCATTCTCTCTTTTGGTGATGGCTTTCCTCTTTTTGGCAGGTCATAAATGGCTACCCTAGAAGTGTTCTTGAGAGAGAGAGGGGAGAGTGGAAAGGAAGGGGAAATACGAGCATATACAGCATAACTTTTAAGATGATCATTGTATTGTGAGTTTGGTTTACCAGGTAGATGGCAGGCCTGGAGAGGCTCAAGGCCATGGTACTAAAGGTTGATATGTTGATGACAAGTAGGGAGAATCTACCTCCTGCTAGCACAAGAATATAATGAGTCTCTTACTTGCAGTCAGAGAGGCAGGACAAGTTGTGCGCTTAGTCTTGACTAACAAAATCACAAGGTTTGTTGAACCAGATGAGCTGCTGCCAAGCAGAATCTGGAAGCCCTTTGAAAAAACAGTAAGAGCAAAGCATGGGGTTTCTTCAGTCCTCCAACAGAATGAAGAGTGGGGAGTGGGGGACAATTGATTGAAAATTCCTTTCCAGCTCTTCTGGCAAGCAATGGCCATATGCCCTGGAGCAGAAGGGTTAATTGCCATCATTTTAGCCTGGCTGGTTTCACTTTTTGCTCACCCCCTTATCTCTCTCTCCTGAAGGTGCATTTCCTCCTTTCAGCAAAGAGCAATTATCATTTGACAATTAGCAGCACAGATGTGGCAAAATTACAATGTTCATGATTATTCAATAAGATTTGGCCTGTTGCCTCAGGATGAACCAGGCTTTTGAATAGACTGAGCCTCAAAAAAAAGATGCATCTCATTAAATTAAAAAGCAAGGTATGGCAGGCACTGATGAAACAG
This sequence comes from Varanus komodoensis, assembly GCF_004798865.1. Lineage (NCBI taxonomy): Eukaryota > Metazoa > Chordata > Lepidosauria > Squamata > Varanidae > Varanus > Varanus komodoensis. The sequence goes on along the minus strand of NW_025335641.1, from coordinate 17,782,243 downwards.
AGCAGAGGAAGGAGGAACAAACATTCAGACCTTATGGTGCAATCCTATACATGTCTATACAAAAGTAGCTTCCAAAAATATCCATGAAACTCGGGAAATGTTCAGGAAGACAGATGTAGGATTGCAACCTTACATACTTTTCTCCTCCAGGATGTAGTCTTAAAATGCTCATATTATAAACTTTCAACCCATTCTTCATGAGAGCAATCTCAATATTGTTCCCATAATATTATAACTGGGAGTCCCTGAGGCAAAGGGGGCTGTGACCCCTATGCCTATTGCCTGTTTATTTTGAGCTTTGTAAGAGCTATCCAGAGTGGCAAACCTGTTTCGGAGGTGGAGTTTGGCACCATGATATATGTATAATTTACACATCTCTATATCTATGAACAGATATCTGTATCTATAATTGATCTATAGCTAGCTATAGCCAGAAGAAAGAAAGAAAGAAAGAAAGAAAGAAAGAAAGAAAGAAAGAAAGCATATCTATAATTATATTATCACTATAAAGCTCAACATAAAAGCTGCAATGGATAAGGAGCCCCACGCAGCACATTGTCACCAGCCTCTCCTGCTCACATGCTTGCTTTCCCAGGATTTAACCCCACTGAAAAGAGTGAGATTTATTTCTGAGTAAATAGGCACAGGAAGGCACTGCCAGTCACAGTGACCTGGTCTGCATGATCATCGCAAGTTAAACAAGCCACAGGGGCTCCTGTAAACTCCAGTGCAAACCTCCCCATCCAATTGTTCTGTCATCTGAATCTGCACAGCATGGCTTGCCGGAGGGGAAAACAGTCCTCCAGTGACCCAGTGGTGATCCTGGAACCACAGAACTGCTCCAGTTATTTCAAGTATTGAGTGTGGGGCTAGAAACAAAACACCAATACCCATATTGCTGCAGTCCCATTTATAGTCCCACAGAGCTTTAGCTTGCCACACGGCTAGAAGCAGAGCCTGAGCTTTCATCTCACAAAGCAAAGGGAGATAGCATAGTGAACTTTCAACAGGTAGCACAGCACTGTGAACTTTCCCAGTACCCAAAACTTTCCCAGTATCCCAGGCAGTCTTTTGGAGGCATGCCAAGGCTAGGGCTGGGACAAAACTCAGCAGAATCCATCACTCTAATTTGTGTGAGAAAACCATTCTCAGCCTGGTTTTGCAAGTGAGCTGAGAGGAAGTATGCAAATAGTTGTGGAATGGAGGGTGTGCAGCCAACAACCTTCTTCCACATCAGGAGCAGCAGTACAAACTGCTTGTATAGGAGTCCATCCCTGGCAAGCTCCATGCAAGCAACCTTCCTCTGTATCCTTGCACAGTAAAACCTTGGATTGCAAGTAACTTGGTCTGCGAGTGTTTTGCAAGATGAGCAAAAAGTTTTTCTAAATTTTAACTTGATAAACAAGTGATGTCTTGCAGTACAAGTATTATGCGCGCTTTGCCTGCCGAGCAACACTGGGGTGACTTTGGGCCAGTCACAGACTCTCACCCCAACCTACCTCACGGGGTTGTTGTTGTGGGGATAAGATGGAGGAGGAGATGTAAGCTGCCTTGAGCCCTTTGTAGGAAAAAGGCAGGATATAAATCAAAAAAATAAATAAAAATAAATAAAACACATCACAACTGAGCACCAGTTCTTCTTCTCTCGCTGTGGGTGTGAGTACAGTATCATCTCCCTGCTCCTCCCCCCGAGCGTGCTCATGATCGCGCCTGTCTCCCCTCACCCAGCACGCCCACTTCAAATTTTTGTGATTAAAAAAAGTTACAGAACGGATTAACCTTATTTACATTGTACCTTATGGGGAAATTCACTTTGATATACAAGTGCTTTGGATTACAAGCATGTTTCCGGAACGAATTATGCTCACAATCCAAGCCTTTCCTGTATCTTTATGTTCTGCATCAATAGTCAAACATTGCATTCAGTAAACTATATGTAACCCTGATGCAAATAGCTTTTATTTCATTTGGAATATCCTGTAATCTGCAAGTAAGGTGTCTTGGATGGATCAGGCCTCTTGGATTTGTCCACAAGCCCATATATATTTAGGTTCAGTCCAGGGGCTCATCAAAACATCAGGGAAGCTTGGAGGATCGCTTATTGGGCTGTGCTTTTCTTTCTGTGGCTGCTTTTCCAGCTGTTTCTGTTGACCGATTTCTCTCCTAACGACTGTCTTTGTGTCTTCTACAACAGTCTGTTTGATTTTGGTATTTTGCATGTATTGCATGTTTAAAAACCTAAAACAAGTCCATCAGCTTCAGCATACATATAGCTGGAAGCAAGAACTGGAGGCGGAAGGCGCAGTCCAAATGTGTTGGTGTTTCACCGCTGAAAACAGTGGTAAGTGGCTTGTAGCCACGATGACAAGTGGGCAGAAGATTTCAGAATGGAAACAGGCAAAGAGTTAGTGAACAAAAAGTATAGACCGTGTTTGCTTGGCTCATCTTAGTAGCTAGCCATTATTTGTGTGGCCACTGGTGCATGTTTCCCAGGATTAAGCGGAAGACTAGCAGAAGTGCCAAGATCTATCTGTCATTCCATATCATGCATTTGAAGGTCCACAGAAGCAGTAAGTGGTGCTTCAACTTGCCTCCGACATCAAAAGCAAAATGAGATTTGACTCCTTCCCTTCCCAAAAGTTCTCTGTAGCAGCTGAAGAATCCAAAGGAGGAGCAGGATCTGTTTTTCTTGCCTGGCAGAGGGCCCCCATCCTTTCTGAGTTCTCTAAGATCCATGCTGAACATGAGAAGGGGGAATCTCTCTCATTGGGTTTGGCATCCAAAAGCAGTTTCAAAAATGGTGGCTGATGGCCCTGACAATTGCCTTCATGCACTTCTGGCAATGACTGAGCCAGCCTTCCCACCCTGGTGTCTTCCCATCAAGCTCAGTCACCACATCCAATGGTCAGGAATGCTGGGAGTTGTAGACCAGAACAACAGCGGGGTGACATGTTAGAGAACACTTAAGGAACTGAAGAAGAATTGCTGAATCAAGGTAAGAATTCTGATTCAACAACTTTCAGGATAACATATGTATCTCTGATCAGGAAAATAGACCCCAGAGATCCACAGGAGAAGTCCAATCCCAGTTCAGGAACATACACAAACCAAAATATTCTGTTCACATTAGAGAAGGTGGGTGGAAGGTTTCAATGATCATGTTTAACTTGGGGTGTATTTCATACAATTGCCCGTATATGCCTGAAGTCCATAGTGCAACATTCATCTTCCTTTAAAAAAGGGGTCAGGATATCACATGATCATAGGCAGGAGAGACCACGTGATTTTGCATTCATTAATGCGGAGTGCCTACCTCACGCATTCCCTTAGCAACACCTTGGAAGTCCGTCTACCAACCCATTTTAGCACAGAAACAAGCTCTTTAACTTGGGTAAGCAACAAAACTGGACCTATGTCAAATAGATTGACATCTGGATTTATGTTTGGACAGAATGACATAGGATGCAATATGTTAGAAGACAAACAAACGAAAACCAATCACCCATTTCAACCATAAGCACATTTACATGGGAAGTACATCACAGCTGAACCGTATCAGAAATTACTTCCAGGTCGGTCTGCCCGGGGTCATGCCCTAAGTATATAACAGATCACCATTGCATAAGTAGTATAATGAGTCTTACATTAAGCCCTGCTGATCTGGCTTGCCAGAGAACATGCTATCAAGCTACACTGGCGAACAAAACACACTTGTAGATCTAGGTGGCTTCACATCTTCCTCTTGGAAACACAGAGATAGCTATCTCATGGGACGTGCAAATAAAAGGACTGCATCTACTGCAGAAGAAATGGTTGCAGCTAAGATTCCAGCCTGGGCTCTTTTAATGGCAATGCTAACAGGTATTTTTCCCCCTTTTGTTTCCAAATTAACATCTCAACTCCAAGCTAAGTTATCAGAAGCTTAAATTTGAATATTACACCTTGCTTTTAGTGTAATATAGTTAGAATATATTCTGAACAGAGAAAAAGAATGATAATGTGGGTTTTCTTTGTTTGAGGTGGGGTGTGTGTGTGTGTGTTTTAATGCACCAACTACCAAAAAGACAGGTTGTATAGTTTAAAATAATGGTCATGCAAAAGTATTTTATTTCTAAATTCTGATTCAACTCAGACTTAACTGTTAGAACCTTGTCACCTAAATATTAGTTTCCTTCTAGTCAAATATAATTAGAATATATTTGGAAACTGTGGAAAGAAGTTAATATCCATTTTTCCCATTCTCTTTCCTTAATCAAATCAGACTTGCTCTTGATAACAGCTTCCAGCAATAGCTTTACTATTTAGTGACGTCCAAAATAAACAACAGGGATTCAGCCTGTAAATCCATCTCTGTGACCTGTTCATCACCACATTTAGGGCAGTATAAGGTACTTTTCATCTGCACCTCTTAGGTCAGAAAAGGGCAGTTCGGTAAAACCAAAACACAAAACTGAACACATGTGGGATATTATCAAAGCAAAAGAGAGTTTGCAAATATACAGCAAATAGGATAGACCTTATCTCACTTTAAAACCCATTAAAGCGGACAGACGAACAGCAGCTAAATGCTGCAGAGTGACTGGAACCATCTGACATCTCAGAAACTTTTGCTCATTGTAAACATCAATACAAGTTTAAGTAGTTTAATTCCCCACTCCTCCATAAGAAAATGCAGAACATTTGGTTTAGCAGATGCCTTTAATGGCTGAAAACAATTAATGTCTTAGAAACCCTTCCTTTTCCACAGCCAACTTTTGACACATTGCACACGCGTTGCTGGGATGCTAATAATTTGCAGCCCACTGCAATATGGGCCTCTGCGAGTGGCTAAATTGTGCCTGAGGATCCATAAATGTCTCTTAATCCTCTTAACGGGAGTGTCAACACTCCACGCACCAACAAGACCACTAAGGAGGAATAGGAGCCAGTCTTCACTGGAATAGTTAGCAATGCTACCCATGAGGACTTTGCATAGGTTTATATATTTGTTCTCCTGAAAATGAGAAGTTTTTTGCTTGCAGGTACACACAGGCAAAGAAAACATTGATATATATCTGTATCTATATCATCATCTATATCCAGGGCTTTTTTTGTCATAGAACGCACTGGAACAACGTTCCGGCACCTCTTTTTGACGGATTTTTCCAAGTGATTGTGAATCGCCCTGTTGGGCATAGCAGGTCGGCAGCAAAAATCATTAACATAGTACCTGAGGGCTGCTTGTGTGTCGGCACTGATCGTGAGGGTGCTGCTCGGCTTGGGACGCTGCCCGGCTTGGGATTGGTCGTGTGGTCGTGCACTGAGTGCTTACTGCTGGCGGCGACCATTATGTTTATGTGTGTGTGGAGTGACTGGCTACGTGCAAAAGGTAAATAAGTTCTTTATTTCAAAAAAGTTGGTGAATTGAAAATCTTTTTTAGTGTAAAAGTGTGACCCCAAGACGTGAGTTCTGGCACCTTTTTTTTTTTTTACAAAAAAAGCACTGTCTATATCTATCTCTATCTCTATCTACCTATCTATATCTATATCTATATATGCATGCATACACGCACACACATATACACACCTCTATTCCAGTGCTCCATATGAATGTTTTCTTCTTCCTGAGCCTGAGAAATCATTGTCAATATTTTGTCCTTACAATGACTTGTGGCAGGAAGAAGGGGCTGCCTTTAAGTCCATGCACATATTATGCACATATTATGCACATAATAAAACAAAGCCATCATTCTTCAGCCTCCAGCCAGATTTCTAGTGGTTACATAGCTGGGCAGATGCATGTACATAGATGTACATTGCTACATGCACGTGGAACGTGAAGGACCCAGAGAGCGCATGGCTTGTTCTTTCACATATTACAGGTGGTGAGGTTCCTTTCATAGCACACACTGTGTTTCCCTAGCCTATATTTAACCCAACAAAGGAACATTTTATCTGCTTTCAAACCGGTTCAAGATTGGCAAGTATGGAACGATGGAATGCAGCATACGACGAACATGGCGGACATCAGAGAAGTGGTCCTCAGCCTAGATTTGCCACTTCTTGCATTAGTCATGTCCCTTTCCATCTCCAGTGGAGCTCGCCTCTCGCCTCCTCTGCCCTTTCCCTTGGCCTCATCATCTGTCCCATGGCTCTATCACCTGCATACAGGTGCACGCATGGGGACGATGCTTTCAAGGTGTCTTTAAATCAGCCTTCCCTAGCCTGGACCCATCTAGATTTCACCATAGAATAGAGAGTTAGAAGGGTTCTAGAAAGGGCTTCTGTAGTTACACAGAAAGCACATCCTTATTTTGGGATGTACCAAACTGATAGGCATTCATAGGGAGGTGGGGAGCTTTTCTATGAGTCACACCATCAGACACCACCCACACTGAGAGGTAATCAGGGGTCTTGCCAGCCTTATCAGGATATGCCCGAATGGGAATCTGAGTCTGTGTACATACAGACCAATGTAGTCTGCTACCAAATACCACCCTTTGCCCATGTTATGAAAGGCATAATGCACATTTCTATATCAGGTTGCTAGAAGGCCTGCTTCAGGCCAGTTCTAGGCTGACAGTAAGCAAAGACAGATGCACAGAGGAGGTGGGGAGCAGGAGACTAATTTGATCCTGAAGGATAAATCCCTTACATTTTCTCCAGTTGTACGTCAGTTAATAAAGTGTTTATTCTTTATAGGGCTGCTGTGGATACTGATTGTAGTTCCACTATTTCATGGCATTCTGTTTGTTGCTAAAGCATTTCCCTCTGCACAGAGACTATTAAGAAGCAGCAAAAACCCATTACTTCATATTATCTTTGCATTAGCAAATGTCTTTCACTCTGTGACACATTTTATCTCTTCTCCTAATTGCAAAGTGTGTCACTGAATTTAAAAGGTGGAAATGTATTGGATTTACAAACAAATGTGTCCTTGGAACTCTTTCCCATTAGAAATGCATTTTAAAAGCATGCTGTTAATAATTTTTTAACAAAGTAGGTGCCATTCATGACTGCCTTGCAGCTCGCACAAGTCATTTGCACCTGTGGGGAATGAGTACAAAATGAATAAAATAATGCTTCCTTCCTGACTTGGAAACACTTTGCAGCTGTTTTGCACTGCTGTCCTCAGGGGTGACTAGACTAGATGCTAGAAGATGATAAATTGCCTTGTAAACTACAGCTAGAAATCATCACCAATTCATATAAATTATGAGAACTGACTGTCCAGAAAAGTATTAAGGCCTAATTGGAACATGACCATGCAAACGGAGGCATCCTACCTGTACGGCCTTCCATGTGGCTAGCTGTACTTTGAAATGAACCTTCAACCACTGCATTAGCCTCCCAGTTAAAAAGAATATTTTTAAAAAATAAATAAATGGGCAGACAACCTGGTGAGTGCCAAGAGAAGTATCCCTTGATATGTCTTAGTCCAGGGGAATGACATTGATGATTCTCATTGCACAGTGAACCTAAGACACCTGATTAAGTAGAAGGAAGTATAATGTGTTAAATACCACATGGAGCCCACCAGGACAAACTTATTTCATTAATCATTTGTTGTGGCTTTCCAGGCACTTTTCGGTCCCAAGCAACCAGCAAAACTGGTTTTATTGAGCACTGAGTGGGCCAACTTACATGAGGCTGCAGGTTTTCATTCAGTTTGTTGGGCAACAATTTTTACTGGCCTATTTAGCATTGCTAAACATTGTCAGAAGAATTTGCTGGCAGGTGATTTAAAGAGGGGGACTACAGGTGGAGAAATGACTTCCCTTTTCCCCCTACTGTACTTAGGACTTTCTGTTCCTTGTATCAGTGTTTCTCATACTCTTAAATTATGCGACTGCTCCAACTGACCTCGTATTAGCCATTTTATTGAGTGGATGAAGAACCTTGTGGGCATGTGTAATCCAACCTCTTTTTGTACTACACACAGCAGCTGTTTTGTGAATAGCCACTGTTCATGAACTGTCACTGTCTGTGCTTTCTGCCCTTCATTTCCCTCTGTCCTCTTTCTTCACCATGAGTACCACCCAGCTGTGTGTGCATAGCTATCTGTCAACTGAAGACACACTGCATCTGAAGTCGTGGACTCCAATTCACCAAAGCTCATGGCAGCATCAATTCCTTGTTCTTTAAGGTGACACAAAACTCCTTTGTCTTCAACAGAGGAACATGCCTCCCCTTCCAGGATCTATTTTGTGCTATGCAGCTAATCGTATCCTGCACTGATATTTTTAAGAGATGCAGCAAACTTAATCCAGTCTATACAAATAATGCCTTCATTCTACCCTTCTCCCTGCTCTGCTTTTTTGCAGGCATTCACTGTGAAGAAGACATCAATGAATGTCACATGAACCCTTGCCAAAATGGTGGGACGTGTGAGAATGTCCTTGGAAATTATACCTGCCGTTGTCCTGCTGGAGAGGAAGACAAGCTATTTTATGGTGGATGGAACTGTACAGAAGTCCTCCTCGGCTGCATTCAGCACAAATGCCAAAACGGGGGGCTGTGCATTCCTCACTTACAAAATGGACAGCACACTTTTAGCTGCATATGTTCAAATGGATATACTGGAGTTCAGTGTGAAACCGCAACCACGTTGTCCTTTCAGGGAAATGGGTTCCTTCAGGTTAACAGCATCACAAACCCTACGCAGGACTTTTTCTACAACATAAGCCTTCGCTTTCTGACTGTTCAGCCGAGAACTTTGCTATTTTTTCGAGGGGACAAAGAGACATTTGTGATGCTGGAGCTACTGAAGGGCTACCTACACTTATCGGTGCAAGTCAATAACCACTCAAAAGTCTTTTTGCATGTAGCATACAATGTCAGTGATGGGGAATGGCATTCATTAGAAGTAACCATAGCAAGAGACGTGACTCTTAAATTGCACGACACCTCTTGCACAGAAACATGCCTCAGCCGAACTGCTGCCACAATAGATAGCGATCAGCCATGGTCTGCCTTTCAGAGCACATTTTTTGGTGGCTTGCCTGCGGGGAACAGGAGTGGTGACTCCTTTCCTAACATCCATAATATGCATTCTGCACCTTCATTTGTAGGCTGCCTTCAGGACATTGAGATAGACCAGATCATGGTTATCCCAGAGAACGTGTCATCGAACTCCTCTTTAAATGTCAAGGAAGGCTGCATTAGAAAGGATTGGTGTGAGCACCACCCTTGCCACAACAAGGGGCGCTGCATCAACTTGTGGCTGAGCTATCAGTGTGACTGCTACCGGCCCTATGCTGGTCCAACCTGTGCTGCAGGTAAGGTCAACCCATCGACCACAGAGCCCGAATTACCACCTGAGATCATATAGAGAACATGCATGGTTAGGTTGCAGACCACCATTCCTGCATGCTTAAGCACTACACCACCGCGGCTCTTAGGGTCACACTATTCATGGATCATATCAAGTTGTCCAGTTAGATAGAGGAGTCAACATCTCAGCTCTTTGGCAATGCCAAAATTAACTTTTCATAGCTTACAGAAGTCAGTTCTTAAATTCACATTACTCCTCCAAAGTTACTTCTTTCTCTACATCAGGGGGTAGGAACCTTCTCCCCCCCACCACCACCACCCACAACCCAAAGGCACAATCTCTTGTGGCTTAAATTCTAGAAACTAGTATAGATGAAGCCAAAGTAAAAAATGGGCAGAGCCACGTCACATGTCTCATACACATGAATGCATAAAAGCACATAACACACACAAATTAATTAATTCTCTCTCTCTCTCTCTCTCTCTCTCACACACACACACACACACACACACACACACACAATTACAATCCTCATCCGTTCATTTATTCATACACTATCACATAGAGAGACAAAGATTGCCCTTCTTCTACCCAAAAGTCACAAACACTCCCAAGAATTCTTCCTTCACAGCTCTTATCCACAGAAAATACAGATTTACAAACTGCACACACAAAACAGAAGAAGGAATTCCTATGAATAATTCCACTGTGTTTAAGACAAGTTGGCAAGCTGCCCCCTTCTCTTACCAGGTAGAATTTTCCTTTAGACATGACTGAGCAGGACTTTGTAGCCTCAGGAGGAGAAAGAGATGGGCAGGACACACACAGGAGGGCTTCCAAGAGCAGCCAATTAAGGCCAACAACTTCCGGAACCAGAGGAACAAATGGCACAGAGCCAGGGAACTCAGGAGGGCCACCAATTACTTTTTAGCAGTCTCACATCAACCAATTTTGATCACCACTTCAAACAGCTTCCATGAGCTTCAAGGGTTGGAGGACCCTGGGGGGAAGGGACAGGGTAGGAATCATAGAATGATGGAATCATGGAATAGTAGAGCAAGAAGGGGCCAATGACACCATCACATCCAACCCCTTTCTCAGAGCAGGACTGCAGGTTCGAGTCTGTTTGACAGATGACCGTCCAACTACCTCTTGAATGCCTCCAGTGTGGAAAAGCCCATGACTTCTCTAGATCATTGGGTCCATTGCCCTGCTGCTTTAACAATTGGAAAGTTTTTCTTGATGTTTCAGACAGCTGGAATCTTGGTTCCTGTAACAAGCCAGGTCCTGTGATCTGGGATCATTGAGAAGACTTCCTGACCATCCTCTGTGTGACAGCATTTCAAGTATTTGAAAAGTGCTGCCCTGTCTCCCTCAGTCCTTTCTTCTCGAGGCTAAGCATGCCCGATTCTTTCAGTCTTTCTTCAGGTGGTTTCCAATCTTCATTGCCCCCACTGAACTTCTAATTTGTCTGTGATGGTCTTGATGCCCAGAACTAGACTCAGTAATCAAGATGGGGTCTAACTAGTGTCAAACAGAGGGGAAGCTGTACTTCACAAACCAAATTGAGAAAAGACAGGGGCTGACAGAATGGATCGAAAGGCAGCATTGCCAGGTCTGCTCTATGGGCCACCAGTTTCCCACCCCATCTCTACATCAATTCCAGTGCACCAGTGGAAGGGTTACACCTTCTTCCTGCATCTCTGATCATGCCATTTTCTGGGGCTGTGTAATGCGATGATGCATCTAGTTCCTGTTCCAGTCAATCCAAGGTCTCCAAACCATGCAAACCCAGGTACACTCACAGGACACAATTCAGTCACATTGACATCTTAGCCTGGCCCCACTGACTTCAGTCTTAAAGCTCTGCCACTGAAAGCCACAGGTCTTCCTCATTATACTTCTTTTTGAAATGCAGGCATTGCTTTTCCCATTGTTATTGTTACACACCATCAAGTCATTTCTGATTTACGGCAACCCTATGGATGAAAGTCCTCCAAAATGTCTTGTCCCTGACAGCCTGATCGGTGCTTGGAAGCTCACAGCTGTGGCTTTCTTTATGGGATCAATTCATGGCTCTTCTTCCTCTGCCATCAACTTTCCCTACCATGATTGTCTTCTCCAGTGGATCCCGATGCACTTCAAGTGTAACAGCCAGTTTCGACATTTCTGCTTCCAGGGCATGTTTTGCCTTGCTTTGCTCTAGGCCCACTTGTTCATCTTTCTGTCAGTTTGGAGTATTTGCAAACCTTGCCTCCGGTACCAGGTTTCAAACACATCCGTTTTCTTCCTGTCAGGTTTCCTCACTGTCCAGCATTCCCTGTACATTATGGCCAAACCAAATAGAAACAACTGTTGAAAAAGCTGTGGGTGCACCTTGAAACCCCACAGCGATGTTGCATATTTGTCTCTGGCAAATTAGGTGCGAAGGTGGCATGGCCCAAATGTAGCTATGCCAATTTCCTATAACAGAGTGGAAGAGATATAAAGCACTGCATGGATGGGTAGAAGAGGAGAAGTGAGCTTCTCAGAAAATATTTCTCCCCAGCCATTTTTCTTTTCCCCAAAGAAAACTTGTGGTTATTGAGCCCTTGCAAGAGAAAACAGCTGGGCAGAATGTTTTCCATCAAAAAAGCAGTCATCTATATATCTCATGCAGTATAGACGATGCTATGATCTGTATATAATATTTCAGGCTGCCCTTCAATGAAACTATCAGGGTGGTTGGTTGAAAATGATAGTAAAATACCTGCAAAAGCTGTTGTTGTTAGTTGTGAAGTCATGTCCGACCCATCGTGACCCCATGGACAACATTCCTCCAGGCAGAGCAGCAGCATTAAAACTAGTGCAGAAACAGCAAAGCCGATTGGAATATTTTCCAGTAAATTGATGTGATCCGTTAAAGCTTGGGCAAATACAAATGTCTTCACCTGCTGCCAAAATGATAGCAAAGGTAGCACCAGAGAAACCTTCCTGGAAGAAGCAGGGTGCCACCACTGGAAAGGCACAGTGGTCACCAACCACTGAACTTTAGATGGTGGTGTGGTGCCAGATAGCAAGGAGAGCATCCAGGGAGGATTATGTAATGGAAAGTGGCCCTTTATAGCACAAGCTACCAGATCTTTGAAGGGTGATGAGAAACAAAGGGGCTGCCAAAGCACATCCACACTTCGTATTCGGAGATGTTTGCAAAAGGTGCTGGAGGAGACTCCTGAGAGTCCCTTGGACTGCGAAGAGATCGAATCTGTCAATCCTAAAGGAAATCAACCCTGGCTGATCCTTAGAAGGCCAGGTCCTGAAGATGAAACCCAAATACTTTGGCCACCTAATGAGAAGAAAGGACTCCCTGGAGAAGACCCGGATGATGGGAACAGTTGAGGGCAAAAGGAGAAGGGGACGGCAGAGGATGAGGTGGCTGGATGGGGTCACTGGGGCACTGGGTGTGGGCTTGGGTGGACTCCGAGGGATGGTGGAGGACAGGAGAGCCTGGAGGAATGCTGTCCATGGGGTCATGATGGGTCGGGCACGACTTTGCGACTAACAACAACAACACTTAGAACTATGAAAACCTCACAGCAAAGCCAGATTAAAATGTGTATGAATATGTTTGAAGGGGAGGTGAGCAATATGAAAAGCAGTGTTAGGAATGCATAGTGAAATCCACAGCACTGTATCTGTTGCAGATGTGAAATGGTGCCATTGCAGTGGACTTAGTGGAGTTATATGGATTTACCTTAGTTGATATCCGGTCAAAAAGGGCTTACTGGATACATTTGTTCAGAAAGTGTTAGCTTTCAAAAATGCATTTCAATATTTTAAAAATACTATATCATTTCACACAACCCTTCATAGTTTGCACCTACCTTAAAAAAATCACTGTTGCAAAATGACATTGCTGGAGCCATAATTGTAGCCGACGGCTTTGAAGTTCAGCAGTAATTTATCCAAAGGTTTGAAATGCAACTTTGGAAAAGAAGACTACATCTGGTAAATATGTTTGCCTCTTTATATGAAGCAAAATTAAAACCATCCAGCTCCAAGAGGGGCTTATGCTTCCATTAGGGCTGTTGTGAATGATTAGAAAGCATTTGAGACATTTTTTGCTCCTGACCACAATATTCTCCTCAGTTCACAGCATCCTACTGGTTTGATTCAATAATATGTACAGATATATAGCATGTGAGAGGAGAGGGAGAGGGAGAGAGGAAAGATATGCAAATACACCATTTCCAGATTTTTCCAGCAGCTGGCATAAAGCATTTCTCTGGAATGGTTAACAGTGGGTCCACAACTCCTACATGTGTCTGAACATTTGGTTCCACCATCCTTTCATTGATGGCAATAGATTTCGCACAAATGTGTTTGTGGACATTTGCACAAATTCACACTTGAACAAATTTGCCCTCTCTAAAATGAACAAAGCACCCCAAAATGTGCACTCCTTAACCTCTGCACATTTTGGTCATTTAAAAAAATCATACTTTGTATTGATTAAATTAAATCAATACAAATCACACTTTGTATTGTGTCAAATTAAAAAATCTATGCAAGTCCACAGTACCTGAGCAACTAAGAAAAAACCAAGGTGCTGATGAATCCATGTATCAAATTCTTAGTCTGTTGTGGATTTTTCCAACATTTCTATGATCAGGTGGGCAGAGTTTATGCACATGCATTCATAGTCTTTCAGATATTCTGTTAAGCACATCATTTAATTCTCTTTTCCTTGACATAAAAAGCTCTGAACATTTAATGGATTAATCACACTGATGTAAACAAATGTGTGTATCTCTAAATCCCTAATAAGTAACTCAATATATTACTTTATTTCTTTGTTTTTGGTTCCATTTATATCCCACCTTTTTCCTTTTGCCAGAAATCCAAAGTGGCTTACGTGGTCCTCCTCAACTACATTTTGTCTTCACAGCAACAGCCCTGTGAAGTAAGTTAGGCCCAAAGATACCCAGTGAGTTTCATGGATGAGTGGAGACAAATCCTGGATCTCCGTGTCCCAATCTAGCATTTTAACCTCTACACCACACTGGCCTTCCTTCTGTTACAGAAGGAAGCAAAACAAAATCTTTAACTAAAACAGCCATCATAAACACACTAACTAGGGAGAAACCAACACTGGACACAATGGGATTAACATCTAAGTAAGCATATATACAATAGAGCTGGCAAGTTGCTGAAAAGTTAGAAGGCCAGGCCATGTTCAATATTTCATTTCCCATTCCACTAATACACCAAAGACAATATAAAACCATCAATAAAAATGCCATGTGACAAAACCAGTGGTTGTAAAATTAAAAAAGGAAAAAGCTAATGTCTTCTTAACTTGCAGCCCCACCAGTTAAATGAGTCTACACTGATCTGTTGACCAAAGCTTTATGGCCAGTCCTATGTACGTATACTCAGAAATGAGTCCTACTGAGTTCAGTGGAGGTGATTCTCAAGATACCTAAATTGAAAGGGCAATCCTACCCAGGTCTTTCCAACAGGAAACCCACTTCAGTTCAATAGGGACTTGATCCCCAGTAAGCAGGTGTAGGATTGCAGCCATAGTTGATGAAACGGAGGAAAACTTGCATTAATCAGTTAACTCAGACAAGCTGACAATGTCCCTCTCCCCCTCTCTCTCCCCCTCTCTGGCTTTTAAAGATGATGGGATTGCTGTGAGCTTTGTACAGAAATACTTGTATCTTCCCTAAAGAAAAGTTGACATACAGTTAACAAGTGCAGGCAAAGTTACAGGGAAGCAAGGAAAGTTGATTTATTTTCATCCGTATCCAGACGTAATGGCTCAAGAGGTTAATATTGACCAAGGTTATGCTAAATGCCCATCAAACCGCAGACCAGATCCAATATTTCTTTTGAAGCAGGGTAATTGAAAACTGCAAGGGTGCCGTGCTACCTTTTTGAAGGCTAACCTTGCTTCCTTTGCCTTTCTTCGTAACGTCGCGCCTCTTCCTGCTACTTGCATCGTAAGCGTTCTCTCTTCAACATGAAAAATGTCTTTCAAGTGCTCCCTTAATAGAGAGAGAAGTTTTAAAAAAACCCTTTCATGCTTAAAAACACCCATTTCGACATGGGGGGAGGAGGAGGGGAAAAGATTTATGCATGTGTGCTATATTTTTAACAAGCACATAAAGAAATCTAAGATAATCTCATTCACAAAATTAAAACATTTTTCACTTGTTATTTATGAAATTGTCTATTCAAAAGTAAGTCAAGGATTTATTTTCCCCCACTAAATAAGCAGCGACAGATATGGGGCCTATAATACTTAGAAGGAGGTTTTCCACAATGAATACCCCTGTTTTCATGGGTCCTATAATCCTTTCATTAAAATAAAATGCTGCAGGGGGAAAAAAAGAAAAGAAAAAGGCTATGCAAGTCTCAGTCCCAACATTTATTTAAAAAAAAATCCAGTGAAAGAAAAGGTTGTTTATGGAGTTTCTGAAGAGCCATGCTTCTCTTCTCTTCTCTTCTCTTCTCTTCTCTTCTCTTCTCTTCTCTTCTCTAGTTCTTAAATTTATTTATTATCCTGGAATCTTTTTTGGTATATAAAGCATTCATGTATTAAGGATTTTAGCCCAGATAAGACAACTGCATTTGTGCATTTACAGCCATTTCATCAATTAACCTTACAGCATAGGAACAGCCTAAGCTATTTGACTGCCAGAAGCAAAGCACTAAATAGCAAGCCTTCCATCTCCTGCCGTGCCAGAACCAACTTTAACTTTTAAAGGTCTCAGCACAATATCCAGACATCAGTTCCTGTTTCATTTGCCCACCCCTAAGTTCCACCACCCGAAGCTGCCTGCTTCACTTTACTTCGGGGCAAGGTTGGCCTTGCACGCGAATCACTTTCCCATGGTCATGCACGTTGCTCCTCCCCTGCCGAAAGGCACACAGACACACACTTCTGGGGAGAACGGTTTTGATCTAGTGCTGTGAACTGAACAACGTACTGCTACGGGGGAGCAGCATCCATTGGGCGCTGCACCAACAGCATCTACGTGCCAAGAGGCAGCTCATCTGCTGAGCATGAATGGCGCGCCTCGTTCCTGTATCAGTGTTGTCTGGCTTCTGGAAGGTACCATGAAAACCTGCACAGAAATCCCACAACTCATCTCAGCCATGGGCTAGGAATGATTCCCGGACTTTTAACAAAACAATTAGTTATTTGGACCCTGTATGCATGTTAAACAGCCATTTTACGATTAACAAATGCCTTTTGGCACCTTAAGGACAAACCAATTTATTATGGCATAAGCTCTTGCAGACTACAGACTGCTCCATATGGAGAGTTTCACATTTATAAACACTATGCAAAATTTCCGCAACAGCTCTGGTAGAATAAATTTGTTACTTGGTTTAAGGTGCCACAAGCTCTTTGTTGTATTTGCTCCAGTAAACTAATATGGCTATGCTCTGAAAATATTTTGATATTAGAAGACAAAGATTATAGAAACGTTTTGATCCTGACCATTCTCTTCTAATAGACTTACTTAAGATTACTGTTATATAATACAAATTACACCCTTTCCACCTTGGTCCCATCTCTCTTCTTTACAGTTCGGGCACAACCTATCCTGTCAGATGCTTCCAGACTTGTGTTTGGTCAATGTCATGAAGCTACTGGATTGCCAGGCCTGGAAACTGAGCTTCTGCCATTGCCTGATCTGTGGAATCTTCTACTCACATCTTAGAATTAGTCCCCAAGGAGTGAAGAACATATGCAGAGATTTGGTTAAGAAAGCCCTGGCATGGCTTGGACAGTGAGCCAAGGGGAAGGGAAATGATGCTCATTCAAACCAATCTGATTTGGAAGAACATTCCTTCCAAACTTCTTGTTGTCTACCAACAGATGAGTTTGAGCAAAATTCATTGGATCATCCATAACATTCAGGAAGCAACACCAGAGGCAGTATTTTGTCAGTATTCCTCATCCCTCAGACATGGGTCATCAAAAGAAGTCAGAACTTCATATGGAATGTTTGCTAATATCTGTCCTAGAGGTTGGAAACAAGAAACCTAAAGACTGAAGGGGAGGGGACACAATTCTTGCTGAGGAATTGTGAAACTGAAGTCAGGCAATATTGCTGATCTCTCTGCTTTGAACTGGTGTCAGTTACACCAGTTTTTTAAAAATGGTATTTATTGATCATAGGTCTCATTCTTTAAGAGACCTTAGGTATGATTCTGGATTCATGATGCATTTTTGAATGAGCGTTCAAATATGGTAAAGAATATCCAATGTTTACCTATCTCTACAAAGCACAGAAATACCGATAAAACAAAGAGCACTGTAACTTGCAATTAAATGTCGCCATGTGGAATGACTGAGATTAGTGTTACAGCCAGATATTCTCTTTTCTGCCTTCCATCACCACCACCTTGGTTTTCTGGCTTCCCCACAAAAGATGCTCAGCATTCTGGGGCTGCAGAAGAGTTCATATTTGCATGTTGACAAGGGATGGGTTGGGATCTCCCCTTTCATTTTTTTCTTTCCTGAAAGTATTTTATACTCTTGCATTCTGATACCTTGACCTTGTTTCCTATTGGCCTTGTTTGTGGCATTGCCCAGTTCAGTTTGCTATTAAAAGAAATTATGCTAGTAGGCTGGCCAACCAGTCTGTATTTTACTGGGCTGACCAGTATAACTGTGATCTATCAGAAGGACATTATTGTAGCCTGAAAGTCAGACTCTGTTCATTTTGCACCACTTTCATCCCTATCCCTCTTGGCATCATCCTTGCTTTACCCTGCCCTCCTCAATTAATTCCTGGCTTATATTCCTTCAAATCCCAATGGTTCCATACATCCTGGCTCTGCCTTCAATCCTTCAACTGAAGGAGATATTATATTTCAAGTAAAATGTAGTCATTTTACATATCTGTCAGTTCCATCATTCACTCTGCTGAAATGGGACAAAGAAACAAAGTCTCATTTTACCATTAAAAGAGTAATCAGATATTTAGTTCAGACCAAATATAGGCTATTGCTCATCTGTTGCAGGATATCATTCTTCTTCCATCAGTACTTTTCATTTTAAAGTTGTGTCGTTTAATCTCTTTTTGTCATGCAACATCCAGAATACATCCCAGGAAGATTTGGACATGAAGAATCTGTAGGATATGCTGCTTTTCCCATAGAGGGCAGTGACCACAAAAATGAGACAATATCCATGTTTGTCCGGACACGCAAGCCTTCTGGCTTGTTGCTTTCTCTGAAAAAAAGCACAATCCTACTTTTTCAGGTGTGGCTGGAAGGTGGGAAGCTTGTGATGTCAAGTCCAAGCTCCAGAAAAGTTTTTGGAAAACAGACTGTGAATGATGGAAATTTCTATTTAATATCCTTAAAAATGGAGCCAAATAAGACAGAGTTGTTCCAATCATCACAAAATCTGGGCTATATTTCAACACCCATCCTAACAATCCAGAGTGGGGATATTATCTACATCGGTGGATTGCCAGATGTCCAAGAAACCAATGTCAGCGGTGGGTATTTCAAAGGCTGCATCCAAGATTTAAGACTGAGCAACCAGCCACTGGAATTCTTCCCAATCACTCCCTCATTGGATTCTGTCATCGGCAAGCCCACGTTCATCAACATAGCCCCAGGCTGTGCAGGAGACAACCTCTGCAAGGTAAGGATGCTGTTTCTCAAAGGGCCGTTTCCGTGTTTGCGACCAGAGATCCTGTTTTTGAACTAACAGCCTTTCAGAAACCAGCATGTGACAGTAAGAGTATCTCAACACGATATCCGAAATAGGCAGACCAGATCAGATTTTGCCATCCAGCCTTTGCAATTTGCGGACGCCAATACCAGAAAACATCTGGGGGGTGCTGGGACCTCAGCTCTTAAATGTCAAGGTAATGACAGCCAGTGAGCAGACCTGCTATTCATTAAGGGCAACCTGAACTCACTGCAGTTTCCAAACCAAAATATTCTCATAATCATTACGAAACCAGACTTTCAGAGCAGGCTAATCATATGGCATGTTATGGGCATCGGATCTGGCAACAAGGCCCATAAAATGCAAAATAATAGAGGAATGGTATTATCACTGCACTAATAAAAAGGCAAACTCCATGTAGATTGGCTGTCTCAGAAATCACATGGTCCTCATTTAATGCTGTATAAAAATAATGGGTTTATAAACAAATACCATCTCATAATAACATATAAATGAATACATGTATGTAGGTTTATAGAACTGGTACCAGCTGGGGTTTTCCAGTCATTTGTGATTGATTGACTGATTGATTGATTGATTGATTGTTCTTATAACCAACAGCATTGCTTTATGCTCACATTTGTCTCCCATCTCTCCTGTATAGTCCAACCCCTGCTGGAATGGGGGTGTCTGCTATTCTGTTTGGGATGACTTCACTTGCACCTGCCCACCAAACACAGCCGGGAAAGCATGTGAGAAAGTGGAATGGTGTGAGCTCAGTCCTTGCCCCCACGAAGCACGCTGCCAGCTGGTGCATCAAGGATATGAATGCAAGTATTCCCTTCTCTGAGTCCTCTCCAGAATTCTTAGTAGAGTTGGAGAAAGGAGGCAAACCAGGGTAGACCTGCAGAACTGCTTCAGGTTCAACAGAAGCTTTCAGCCCTCCTGGAGGATTTGGGTCTCTGCATATTGCTATTGACATTGGGAAGATAATGACACCAAAAGGAATTAGAGGGCTAAAAATCATGAATCTATACCTAAGCGTTTGAGCAATTGCATGCCTCTAACATTGCACCAAGAAGGAAATTAAGTATATTATATAGAGGAATTTGCTACTGCTGTGGCAGGTGACCATTTGAAAGGTACAAACCCTGTGCATGTTTTGACCCCAAAGTGGCTGGGGAATGCTGGGAACTGTAGGAATGTTTTTCCATTGATGCCTGCGTAAGTTTGAATGTTAAGGAAATGAGGCAGAGAGTCACTCAAACAGAGGAAAAACTCCCAGTTTGGAAGTGTCCTGGAGTACTCTCTGGAAAAACAAACACAAAAGACCCCATTCACTTCCATGTTTTTACTTGGTTCTGCATTATGGGATACCTGTTGCCTACTGTCTGTGACATCACAAACATACTTTCTAGTATTTGTAGTTTTATTATTGTGTGTGTGTTCGTGGCCCAGATTTCATGGCCCAGATACAGAGGCAGACACACAGAAGAGCTAGCTTTCCTAAAAGTGAAACCTACGCTCTGTAGTTCTGACTACATATTGTACAGAAAAGCATTTCTATGTGCATTGCAAGATGGAAGAGAAGGTAAATTTCTATCGACACCATATGGTAGTGATGGAAATCATGTTGCCTAGATTGCATCCAATCCTCTTCTCCATCTGTTAGTTGCAGTCCCAAGTAGTGGTGGACAGACTTCATGCTTGTCACATCAACTTTTTAAAATTAGAATCCAAAGAGCCACCAACCAGAGCTGCAAAAGACTGCTATAGAATTCTAAGTCCAGGAATTTGTTCTGATTACCAAAACTGAACACAGCTCAATGCCCTCCCAGTCAAAAATTCACTCCTGGTTAATCTTTGAAATTTTCCTCATTTCAGCAGGAGAATCAGGGACAGGAAGAGAATCCTTTTTGTTTCTGCTGTTAGTAAAGAGTTGGACATCTTTGCCAATGTCCTGCAAATCCCCCAGAGATAGATAGATTTGTCTCTGAACCCCACCCATCAGTTTGTGCAGTTGGAATGATGTGTAGCAAAGTAGCTTGTCTCAAACTCAGCAAGAGCAGGTAAACATGTCCAACTTCTATCCACCTGTGATGTTGGAGATGTAAATGCACATGAGTAAGTATGAATGTGTGTTTGTATGCACACGTGCATGCATGTGTACATATGTGCGAGAGAGAGAGAGAGAGAGAGAGAGAGAGAGAGAGAGAGAGAGAGAGAGAGAGAGAGAGAGAGAGAGAGAGAGAATTAATATAGTAAAGAAACACATTCAGGAATGCTGTGTTTTCAACAAATCCAGAATATTATTAATGCTATTACATTTAGTCATCTATGAACATGTATGTGCCATTAAGACAAAGAGAGAAAAGAAGGCAGGATGCCTAGGAGATCTGTTGTAATTATCAGGATGTTACCCTCTGACTTTTCAATTATTCACCGAATCTAGTTAAGGAGGTTATAGATTCGGCCACAGTTTTGTTTCCATTTATTGATTCATATTTAGGGATGTTGAGTTTGTGCTGTGTTTTGAATTGGCTGCAGGACAGTGTGTGTGAGAGGGAGGGTATGTACACCAGCTCGTTGAGTTTCTCTGTGGCTACTCCTTCCTTTGTACTTTTATTCATTACAGTTGTGTATGTGTGTGGGGGGGGGGTAGGGGTTAATGGGAGCTTACCAAGTATGCAGCATGTGGGTAGGGGAAGCTTTTTTTTCTCATCACTAGCACCACCGGGAAAACAATCCCCCCACCATGTAGCTACAATGCAGAGGAAAAAGATTCCTATTTCAAGTTCTAGCTGGGGTGGGGGAGAGACCTCCAAGATGCCCGGCATCCATCTTTTTCCACTTGAGCTGCTTCCTTGTAAATTGAAGAAGCTCAGAATTAAATTTCACACCTTCTGCATGAAGAAGCATGTGTTCAGCTAGCGAACTCTGTCCTGTCCCTTATTTATGTTTTTGCGGGTGCGCATGTGGGTGTGTTTCAGCATCAAACACATGCTGGTAAATACAACACTGAAACCAAAATACATTGCAGCCTGCTCTGCAACCACACCACTCTTACACACATGGTGGCTTTTGTCATCTCTTGCCCAGGTCTTGCCAATGCTGTTTTCAGTGGCAGAAGCAGCGCGATCTTTTATAGAAGCAATGGGAAGATCAGAAGAGATCTCACTCACATCACCTTCAGCTTTCGGACTCGAGACTCCAATGTGATGCTGCTTTATGCAGAAAAGGAGCCAGAGTTCATCAGCATCAGCATCCAGAATACCAAATTGCTGCTTCAGCTGCAAAGTGGCAACAGTTTCTATACACTGAGCCTTTCTAGCGCACGGGCAGTGAATGATGGGAAGTGGCACCAGGTGACCTTCAAGATGACAGAACCCTTGTCTCAGTCATCCAGGTGGTGCATTGATTTAGATGAGGCCAAAGACAGCACAACCAGTGCTGTTGCCACAGGGAACCTTAATTTCCTGAGGGATGAGACAGACATCTATCTCGCCGACAAAGCGTTCGACCACTTGGATGGACTGAGAGGATGCATGAGCACTGTAGACATTGGTGGCATCCACCTCTCCTACTTTGACCCTGCTGATGGCTACACTAAAAAACCCCAAGAGGAGCAGTTCCTCAAGGTTTCCGCCAACACTGTGGTCACCGGCTGCATGGAGTTGGATGCCTGCCTCTCTAGTCCTTGCATGCACGGCGGGAAATGTGAGGATGACTACGCTTACTATCATTGCACGTGCGCTGAGGGATGGACCGGAAGCCACTGTGAAATCAACATTGATGAATGCGCATCCAACCCTTGCGCACATGGGAATTGCAGCGACCGTACGGCATCGTATGTGTGTCTCTGTGAGTCTGGATACATGGGCGCAAGGTGTGAGGAAGACATTGATGACTGCCTTGGCCATCTCTGTGCAAATGGGGCTACCTGCCTGGATGGAATTAACAGTTATTCCTGCCTCTGCGCGGGGAATTTCACCGGAAGGTATTGCAGGTACTGTAATGAAGCCTGATGAAGACATTCATCCACTACAAGTTTCCTTTCCTCCTGAGCTCTTAAATGAGGCAGTGATTAAATCCTGAGCAAACCCTTGATTAGACATGGCAGGACTGAGAGTTGCGTTTTGAGGAAATCAGGTAATGTTGTAGGCGTCTGTTCGATGCATTTTCATTGTTCATTATTACTTACTGGCATAAGGTCATCACTGTACCTGGTGCATTGCACAAGGATTTGACCAAAGCAAAACCAAGCAGCAGGGCTGGCCCTACCAGTAGGTAAGGTGAGCATGCAGAGATGCTCTGGAGCAAGCAGTCGCCAGCTCTGTGTGCCATGAAACCTGCTTGGCATCCCATCACCTAGCCTGCTGCCCCCTCGGAGGATGCCATCCCATCACCAGCATTGAAAACAGATCCAGCCACTTTCATATGCACAGGATAGGAGGAGAGGTGCCATCTTTGTCCTGTCCTTCAGGTTGCAAATGCCTTCGGGCAGCCCTGACAACAGATTCCTCTTCCCATCTGAATTTCAGCAGTGAGTCAACATGGGGGAGAGATGGCCTGAGGGATGGGAGAGATTCAAATGCACACAAATGCACATTTTTTAGTTCGGTTTGCGATGAAGGATGAAGGGGTGAAAATATTTGTTTTCTATTGGGCCAGAACAAAAGTGAACATAGCAATGGATCGGAACCATTGAGAAATCAAGAATTCTTTAGTTATCCATGTGTAGTGCAGATAAGGGGCAAACCGTATTTGCTGTGCCAAAGCTCATAATAAACCGTGTTGGCCCTATTTTGCAGTGAGAAACAGCTCCAGGGGAGAGCCTTTTGCAAAGAAGAGGCAGGTGGGACAGGTGGTGGACTCTTCTCAGTTAATAACTTGCCAGTCCAAATTTTACCCACAGGTGCTCTGTCCTCTTCTCCATCTCCCAACCTAAGGTAAACATGAAGCTAGAACCCCTCAGGCACAACCACTCTGCAAAATGCGTTTGCAGATGCCAATAAGGTGAAAAGCCTTAAACACATACAATACTACTTTTCCACTCTGAACCACCCTTCCCAAGACTCTCCCACTAAAACCTAAACACTGTGGGGCTTTGCTTCGTGTGTTTGTGGCACTATGCATCTAGGGCTCCCATCTAAAGCACGTCAAAAGGACAATTCTGGATGTCGCAGAGTAGAAAACCATGCAGTTTTTGAGATTGTCTAATTCCCTTTCTCTTTCCTAGCAATTTTATTATTGTTCTTAGACTGCATTTATATTCTGTCTCTTCTGTTGCGAGGAGCCCAACGCTGAGAGTGAATGTCTGGTGCCAAGTCACCCAGTGAGCTCCCTGGCTTACTTTTTTGCCTAGAATTTGGCTGGTATCTTTTTTTTAAAAAACCATTCTGCTAAAGATGGATGCTTGCACTTGTTCAGTCCTCTCTTCCTAGTCTGAGGGCAAAAGTCAGAAACCTTCCAACATTCTGTTGTAACCAGATCTTAGTATTGAGTGTAATCTGTAAGAATGATAAGAAAAATTATATATTCCATGTGCATAATTGTGACCCAGTCTGGCTTGGAACTCCCTGGGGTTGCTGGGTTTCCTGCCAGAGCAGCTTGCTACTGTGTTATCTCTGTGAGGCACTCACAAGAGAGAGAAAGGAAAGTTAGAAGGTGCAACCAACTGGTGGATGAGTCTTATGAGACCAGGGAACCGATGATAGAGGAAAATCAGTGTGCAGAAGTGGAAGAAACTGGAAAGTGTGTGTTTGTGTGTGTGTGATTTCAATAAAGACAACCACCAATAACACAAATCTAAACACAAACAACAACAACAATACAGCAGAAGGAAAAGGAAAACCAATGGAGCAAGGCACTCTGAGAAAGAAAAGCCTACAGGCATTTCTGAAAGTATTCTGAAGAGGCTGAAAGAGTCTTTCTTGGGAGGGAGTTTCAGAGTGGTGGGGCCACCACAGAGAAGACCCTACTCCTAACCTGTCCATGAGATGGGGCTTCATAGAGCAAGTCCTCCTCAGAATGTCAGCACTAATGCATGCTCAGGTGGTAGGGGAGAGGATTGTCATAGAGGAGGTGACATTCCCTAGATAATAAGGAAGCAAGGCATTTCAAATGTTGCACCAGAGAACCTTCAGAATCAGGAATATTTTAGACAATAGGAGCACACGATTTCTTCTGAGGACTTCTGTGGTAAATCTGAAATATTCAGAGAATATACTGTATCTCTCTGTGTGTGTGTTTAGACATCAGAAAAGAAACACTCATCTATCAGCATCATCTGTTTATAGCACATTCTCTTTGCACCTTCTAAACTGGCTCATTGCTCTGCGTTTGTAGCCTTGTTTACGTGGAGGTGAGCACTGAGCGAGTCAGGCCTGACTCAACTGATGGCTTAATGATGTGGGTGCTGCTTCTGAGCTGCTCTCTCAGGTTAGCCCAGTTACATAGGCAACTGGATGAGGCCTTTGCCTCCATTATCCTGAGAGGCAAGAAGTGGCTGCAGGCAAGACCATCTTACCATTAGGGCCTCCAAGGTGGCTCTCGTTCACGCTTTCGGGACGCACTGGCCGCCTGCTGCCAATCCATGACACTATTACCTTAGCAAAGCAATTCCCATTCAAAGGAAGCCCTCATTTGATATAAAGCATTGAAAGGCAGGCTTTAGATCAGGATTTTAAGATGTGGAAACTAGACTACCTTTGAAAAATAACTGAGTTATGGACTCACTGCTGTTGTTTCACTTTAGACGGATACGGCTGCCTTCCACAGTGTGTGGGAATCAGAACAGAAATCTGACCTGTTACAACTACGGGAACTGTACGGAGCTCCAAGGACACCTGGAATGCTTGTGTCTCCCAGGCTTCACAGGACAGCGGTGAGAAGCTTTGGCCTATCATACATGGTGCCTTTGTGAAGGGATGCATGACTGTCTCATGCAGTAACAGCATGCAAGGAACCTCAGCACAGCACCATTTCCAGTCCACTTGGCCAAGCATAAGGATGCTGGTGTGCGGGTTTATGCTACTTCATTTGCAAGGTCTATCATCTGCAAGAAAGCAAAACAAAATGAGGGAAAGTTTGTCTAAAGCAATGAGTCAAAGAGGAAGGCTGTAACCTGAGTCTGAGTTGCCATTTTTCCTGTTAGAAAGGCAGGCTAGAAATCATACATAGGTCTCATTCTGAAATTCAGGGCTGTTTTGCTGTTGTTCCTGGGCCTGGATGGTTCATTGATAGTTTCCCGAACTGTAAAGTGGAACAGTCCTGGCAAGACTGTACCACATGGACTCCTTAGCAATGCACAGACTGAGCTCCTTTACATGATACCTTCCCAAGGCAAATTTTCCCAAGGCAAATTTGAGTGCCTGCAAAACTCTCCTCCCAGCTATTTCTATCCACTCACTTATCCAGTGGAAAAAATATATAGGTACTGTGGGAAGAAAAGTAAATGTGGGGTGCAGGGGAAGGGCTGGACAGACAATTCTGAATAGAAAAAGTGTCCTGCACAGAAATGGCCATGCATGTTTCTCCCACAATTCCTCTGTTCCTGCTAGTGGCAGATTGGAAGTCCGGCTTTTCTTTTCCAAAGCTGGGAGGAAATTTCATACAACTGCACATAATATCTAGTTTGGCTCTAATCCTACTTCTTTTCTGGCCATCTCCATTTACTTTTTAGTGTGTCCTGACTTCAAGGGATCTATGCAGCTTGTTGTAAATTATGGATGACATGAAAAATTCCTGGCTTACCAATGCACAAAGGATTTGGCAGCCACCGCTGCGCTGCAGTGTATATAACCTAAGCAGTCAGGAAAGACCCCCCACTGGCCTCGGTAGATTCAGTGGGAAACACTACCTTTTTGAGAAGCATATTCTACGCCTCTGAATTTTGTGGGCAGGAAGTGGGGGGGATGCATTTTCCTCCCACCCAAATCAACAACAACTTTGGCACTGGGAGTCTTTCCTTATTTTCAGCCTGGTTACCTGATAACCACAGGAGTTTTCCAGTTCCCTGAATTAATGGATGGCAACTGGATACCGATCACCTCTCCTCAGAACATACCAAATGGAGCAAACTTTCCAAATATGGTTCTCTCCATCGCCCCAGGTCAAGAGCATTTATTGAAGATTGTGAAATTATATTAAATCATGTTTCAAACCTTAAAAGATTTTCCTGTTTGCAATCAGCTTCTGTAGGGATCTGTATGGACAGAGAGTGTACCCTTAGCAGACACCCAATATTCTCTGGTGCCTGAATTTTACAGGGGGAAAAGCAATAATGCTATTTATGCCACATCTCTCCTTCCTTCTCTCCCCACCCCTTGCCCGCTCTGCATATACGCATAATCTCTCAATAGACAGACACACAGACCTGAATTCAAAATACAGATCAACCCTCAGATGCACACACTGCCCATTATTTTAAAATTGCTTAAGAAGTTACGTGACCTCATTAAGTATTTTTAAATGAGAAGTCTTAAGTATTTTCAATTGTGGCAAGGATCTGTAGCTCCAACCAGTAACATGGAACTTTCTATTAATTTTTACAATATAGCTTTGTCTGCTTCTCTCTTTTTGGTACCTGTCACCGATCTCTCTGCTCCCAGGCCAGTCTTCTCTTAAAAAGAGAATCATGGTAAAGGGACCAAGGTTGCTGCTTGCAATCCTGCTTCATTCCCACCTGCATACAGAAGATCAGTGCTCTAAACTGGGGCAGGCAATTTCAAAAGCCCTCTGCATGCTACGTGGCTGGATCACTAGCAGGAGCCACTGGTCCCTTCCAAGGGGGCTGTGGATATATCAATGTCAGTGGGACAGTGCCCACTCCAACTGTACTATGAATGTTTAAGGAGATGTCCCTTGTGCTGAACCTTTTCCAAGGACTGGATCCAGCATCATGGATGGCTCCTTTGTAGCTGAGGTGCACTGATATTGCAGCTAGCAATGTATTGCTGGCATCTTCCCAGGACATCCCAGGGTAGCTGGAAAGAAACAGGAAAAGAAAAGAGGTAGCAGAAAGGTAAATAAGGGGACAGTACAAAAGGAAAGGGCTGACCCATGTGCTTTTGGCTCTGACCTCATCCACTGCTTGCTTTGGCTGTGCCCACTGCCAATGCCCAGTCTCAACAGGTTGCCCTCCAAAGCAACCCTCAGCAGAACTGCTGCCCACCCTGTTCTAAACTCTGCTGGAAAGATAAAATGTTCAGTGGGCCCTGAAAATTTGATGCAGAGAGCCCTAAATAATAAGGATGATGAATGATGACATTACAACTATAACCTACCTTTCTTTCTCTTGCAAGGAACCCAAAGCCACTCACAAAGTTCTCTCCTCTCCATTTTATCCTTAGGACAACTACCCTGTGAAGTAGGTTGGTCTGAGAATCAGGGACTGGTCCTAAGTCAGCCTGCTTCATAGCAAAGTGGGCACTAGAGCCCAGATCTCCTGAGTCCCAGTTCAGCATCCAGAACCACTTTACCGCATTGGCTCTCACTTCTCTGTATTCTCCTCCATTTATGTTGGAAGAATTGTCCCACGTTCTTAACCTACCTTTTCCATCCCGCAGATGTGAGGTGGACATCAATGAGTGCCGCTCTGACCCGTGCCTCAATGGGGGCCTCTGCCAGAACCAGCTCAACAAATTCCACTGCATCTGTGACGTCAACTATGCTGGCGACCGCTGCGAGATAGACGTAAGCGACCTCTCCTTCTTTGTCTCTCTCTTGCTATGGCAGAATCTCTTTCAGCTTCTCTCCTACCTCATTCTGCGCATGGACGACGACCCAGCGGTGGAGTGGGGTGAGCAGGATGACTACTAGTCAGCAGGAAGGGCATTTCCCTTTTGAAACTCACAAAGCACAACAGAAGATGCCTTGGCTCAAGATAACACTAAGTTAGAAATCAGGAGAGCCGTAACAAACCCAAACCACACTTGGAACTTGCTTTCCTTGCATTTTGAACATATGTAAACTAAGCCATTGTACATTTTTGGTACACATTACTAATGCCCATTACACATTATTCTGATGTCAAGCATGGAGACTATGGATTAGATCCATGTTTCTCAGCACTGCTGAGCTTTTCATGTGAGAGGAGAAAGCAAAACATCCCCAAAGCAGATGTTCAAAATCTCAGCTCTCATCCATTTGTACATTCCTTTTGCTCTGGGTTTGTTCACTAGTTTGATTTTCATGCATCTATTGATGAGGGCAAAGACAGTCTGGGTACTTATCCTTTTTAAAGAATATGGTCTCTTCCCCTGACAGAATAGCTTCTGGACCTATGAATGCTGGTGCTCACTCCCCCCACACTCTTTTGTATATATGTGTTCCTCAACTACCTTATCAGCTCATACATACACAGGTATAGGGGTACACCTGCCAGGACACCTGTCCTCCCTGCCCTTCACTGGCTTTGCTCCCACCCAATATCTGGGCATCTTCCAGTGTGACGTGGTTGACAAGAAATATCCTATTACATTGTACAAATCCTAACTTATCTATTTTTCCTACATGGCTTGAAATATTCCAGCCAAGGTGCATTGCTCTCAACATGCATTTCACTGGGGTGCCAGAAGAAATAAATCATCCACATGATTAGGGCTTCTCATGCGCTCAGGGCACCCACCCAAGGAGGCAGTTTCCATGTTTTCTGCCTGCGGCGAAAGACAAGATGGTACTCCACCACCATTGCATGTGGTTGGCAGGGCTGGCGGTGGACACGTCCTTTCACACCTGTCCACAGGACTGCAGAGGTGGAGTGAGGGCTTGCAGAGACAGTGCCTGTTTTATTAATCTCAAGATACTGGTTGTGGTCTCAAACTGCCCCTCAGACTTCTCCATCTGCTGTGAACTGAACTGCAATCTTCCAACTAGCTGGTGAAAATGGATTTTCCCAGCAGCAAGCTTTTCTCCCCACATATAAGGTAAAGTATTTTGAGGTGCCTTAGTCCTCACTGGGAAATTGCAATCCTCTCCTCTTACAAAAGACTCACTTGGGTGGGAAGCTAAAACTGTTCCTTGATGAGAATCCAAAGGACTGTCCAAATTTTTGGATTCTCCTTGCAGGCATGGCTCTGTGGGCTGTCATTAAGGAATGCCTGCAGGTCATGATTTACCGGTGTCCTCCTGGCTGCCCCTGAAGGGCACAACTCTGCCTACCAGCACCTTGATGCTGCTCACCGTCCTCCAGGGCTCACCTCCCAAGGCAGCATCACCTCCTTCTGCCTCATGGCAAGGCAAGTCCTGGGCATTGCTGCATTACTCACGGATCTGGCCTCTTTGCTGTGGGGTGGGAAACTCTGACCTTCCTAAGAATTAGAATGTAGGCAATGCTGGAGGTATCCCATATGCTGTGTCCGCTTCTGCCCTTACAAAAAGTGAGAACCCTGTTTTGCGCAAAACCAGAAGGCACACTCGTGTGAGGGAACCCATGCTCCTTTCTGAAACATGCCCAAAGTAGTCCTTTTGAAAGGTGAGAGTGACATGTGTCTCACACAATAATTCATATGTTTTTCTAAAACCATGGTCCTATGCACATTCGTTCATGCATGCATGCATTAATTCATTCATCCCTTCATTATATTAATGACCAGCCTTTTTCATTCTTGCAAGGAAGTCCCCCAATGGCTTTCATGATCCCCATTCTCCTTTCCACTTGCTCCACAGCTGCAGTGATGCTCTCAGGGCAAATGCCTAGTCCCCCTTTAACAGAAGAGCCCCCAAATACAGCTGCAGTAGCTTAAGCAATTGGGCCACTGAGACCCACAAAATTACAGAACACTATCAGAGTCCAAAACCTGAAATCATTTACCACCACCACCACCACCACTCAGATGAGAATCGCAGCATGAGCCCTACAGTTGGACATATGTGGACCCAAAGGAGTCACCACCTTGTCCTTCACCCCAGGCAGAAAAATACCTTGGGCTGGCTTGGCATATTCCAATTAACTCAATGGCGCCCAGTCCTAGTTCGTGTTTTCAGGATTGCGTCCCTAAAGAAGCAGTATAAGCTTTTGCCAGGGTGGGAGCAAAATTTCCTCCAGCTTTGACTTGATTTTCATTCATGATTGGATTAATTGATACCTTTTCCCATCTCCCCTAAACCACAAAAGACAAACACCACCTTTACCCCAAGCTATATATGATAAGGGGTGGGAGACAGGCAAGAATTCTTTCAGACATGCAACCTAGAAAAATGCACATTCTCTCAACTCCTACTGATAATATGACGATAGTACCAGCTTATTGTAGAAGATCGTTGTCTTAACTGACACAGCAGTAATATTATTATTATTATTATTATTATTATTATTATTATTATTATTATTATTATAACATTTCTATGCCGCCCCTTGCCAAAACCTCAGGGTTGCTTACAACACAATAAAATACATTGAAATACAATAGAACATAATAAATTAACATTAAATACAAAATACAAAAAATACACTGAGTTACAAATATAAAATTAAAATATGTTATCCCAAAATATGTTATCCCAAATGTCAGACCTGATGACTGTAGATAAGATCACTTTTAAACCTTAAAGAAAAACACTCATATGAGGACTAAGCATTACTAAGGAATGTATAAAAGTAGGATATATTTCAGGTACAAGGAAGCATGGAATAGAGAAGAGAACCGTGTAGCTTTCAAGGGCATTTCCCTGCCTGTGACTCTTCTCCTTCATGCAATTGAAAACCTAAGTCAAGCACAACAACTGTGTAGTACAAACACAGAGAATATGCTTCCCTCCCCTCAAAATATCTACTCAGAGCTGGGAACCCAAGTGCTGAAGTGCAATTGCACATGCAAGAAGCATCTTCTAAGATTACGGAAGTCCAGCAAAAAGCAGAATTCTTGCCACATTACATGCCTACTGCTAATGCCACTGTCTCCCTGCAAGCATGAAGAATGTCTCTTTCTTTTGCCACCTTGCCATCAAGATCATCCTCTGTCTTCAGAATTTCTTCTCTGTCCCCTTCTTTGTACAGATGTATTCTCCAGCTACATTGCTTGTCTATGCATGGTCTTAGCTTTCTGTCTTTGTACATACAATAAACCTTCTGCCTTTGTCACATTACATCGGCTTCTCTCATTTCTACGTGTTTGGGCTAATGCCTATGTGTTCTCATTTGCTTTATGTGTGTCATGATTTATAAATGTTTTACACACAATAGATGCTTCCCTGAAAGCTGAAGCTCAGTCTTCCTGCACTGCGTTCCACCCAAGCCCTGAGGTGTATGATTGCTTAAACTTCTCCCGGGACTGGTGTCTTCCACTAAGGAGTGTATCATCCACCCTCCCTGAGGACAGCGAGCCTTCATTTCCAATTCCAGGATACATTTGGTGTCTGCTATTTTGATTTCACCAAATGTCATCAGGGGAAAAAAATCACTTGGAATTCCTCTGCTAAATTTTAATTCATCTGTCTACCCCATTTCCCCCCTTCTGACGCTGCAAGGAGAGTACATAAACTAAACATGTCCTTGGCACAACGATATTTCTGAGTCAGCAGCAACAGTGGAAGAGTCATAAGCACACACTTGTGCCAGATGAGTAGAAAACCCAGTCATTCCAAACCAGACCCATGAAAATGCTGTGATGTAGGCATGAGCTTCCTATAGGCACCACCTGCCAATGGAGAATTCCTGCATATGGTTCAGAGCCCCTGCATGATCCAGGAACTGCTGAGATTGGGGTACCTGTGTTCAGAAGTTCACACACAGTCTTCTTCACTGCAGATGTCCATAGACATCCAGGACAGGAGTTGCTCCTTTATGTAATGCCCATGGGAAGAGGGTGCATCCCCAGCCTCAGCCAGATCCTGAACATCTTAGCTGTTACATTTCTAAGAGCCATTCAACATGAGGCCTTGATTGTATCCTCAAGATATCTTCCATGCGATTGTTATAGTTCAGGCTCTCCCCCATGCTTTGCATTGCATTGAGGTGGCTTCTTTTAGGTTGAAGAAAATCAGGTGTTTTCTGTGAACAGCGGCATGAAACCCTTATGTAGTTGCACAATTCTGCCATGCCACAGAGCCACCTAGTGCTTCTGCCAAGTTTACAGATGACACCAAAGTATTCAGGATCAGAGAATCACAAGCCTCTGTGAAGAGCTCTGAAGAGCAAAATGATCCCTACAAACTGGGTAACAAGAGGCAACCAAACAACAGGTGAATTTGGATTGTACCCAGGGGCCAGGAGCAATTCTGTGGCACATTCACAATTAGGAGGTGAGGTGTCTTACAAACTCCTACTTCCATCATGCACTACCAATCCAGATCCAATTGATTTTCCAAACATCAGTACGGAGTGCGCCTTCCAAGTTAGTGTCTGTGCAAACAATGAAGCCAATAAACCTGTTCAGAAAGTGTGGCATAGAGGAATAGTGCTGCTCTGAAAGTGTGGGACTCAACAAAAGCATTCTGGGTACGCTTCCTGCTTGCCCTCCTCTAATAGGTCAGTGCCAATAACCCAAGTGAAATGGTACCTTTGTCAGAGTCGTTGGCTAGCACTCTTTCATCCTTTTCGGTATGCTGATAGCACCATCCTAATAGCTAATCGCATGCATCATCACCATCATTTTAGAAAACGCAGATGAGCAGAGCACATACTGACAATACGGAATTCAGAACAAGTTGAAAATTTAGAGGAGGGGGAAAAAAACCCTATAGTGCCAGTATTGGGTGCTGCCACTGAATTTGCCTTTCAGATATTACTTAATATATGCATTAACCGCTAGTGTTAGTTATGTGAACCTGGGCTAATGACACTTAAATTACAATCATAAATGCCTGTTGCCTCATGAATAATTCATGTCCCATTTGCATACTTATCCTTATGCAGTTATTCCCGAGTAATTAGCATACTGACACACACACACAAAAAGGTGTCAAGGACTGAATAACTACCTTTCCTTTTGTGTGCTCCTTCTCTTCCTCCATCATTTTCCCTTCGTGATCCTACAGGTATCTGGCATCCCTGAACCTTCTCTGTTTATAAAGGCAGTGTTTTTTTTTTGTCATAGAACGTACCAGAACAGAGTTCCGGCACCATTTTTTGACAGATTTTCCAAGTTTTAAAAGTAACTTTTGAAAATTTGATGTTTGGTCCATGTGGATTTGGATCGCCCTGTCGAGCGTAGCGGGTCTGCAGCAAAATCATTAAAATGGTGCATGCGGGCTGCTTGTGTGTCGAGTCCGATGCATGCGTACTTCGTCTGTGCTGGTTGCGATGGCGCTGCTCAGCTTGTGGCACTGCTTGGCTTGTGATTCGTTGTGTGGTCGCACACTGAGTGCCACTGCAGGTGGCAACCGTTATGTTTTGTTACATATCTGACGTGTGTGCGTGTGTACAGTGATTGAGTACATGCGAAAGGTAAATAATTTCATGAGTTTCGGCACCTTTTTTCTTACAAAAAAAGCACTGTATAAAGGCAACAACACTCCCATGAGGAGCTTGCAAAAATAAGTCATATAAAAAGGTGTTCTTGAGCCCCAGCTCAGTGCTGCACCACTAAGCTGTTGAACATTTTAAGCAACTGGGATGATAGACTGTGGGTGGCTGGCTGTTTGGCTATACAAAATTGTTTGCTCTAGTTCAGGGGCTCCATTCCAGATCGTAACAGAGAAGGGAATGGGGGAGCAAGCACCGATAAAGTCCTTGTGGAAAAATTGCAGACGTGTTATAAGGGGAGCCATTTGGTATGCTTCAGAGTTTGTTTGCTTTTTCATTTACAAATGCTTTGTGTTGCTTTGTGCTGATCTCCAAAGAGGCCTTCTGGATGCAGTTTTTGTAACACCATCACACTGCCTCATTCTCAGAGCGTTATCGGCAACATTCTTTTCAACTCTGAACCTTCCCATATTTTCACACTGCTGCTTTAGTCCTTTCTCTTACCACAGGAAATCTGCAGAGAAAAAAAAGATGGCACAGCCGCACCATGTCATCTCATGGGAAGGACCAGAAGGGCCCCATTTGAGAGCAACAGAATTAGAAGGAGTTTCCCTCTGGAGGTTTTTATTACTGCACTCCTTAATATGACAAAACTTTAGAAGAAACATACATATTTACTGTTACAATGCTTTCAAACTAAACACTGTTGTTCATGAAGCAGGGGACTGACTTCAGAGTAGATAAACACTAGAGGGACCCAAATTTCCCTCAAAAGAAAGCAATACCAGGCATATTACCTACAATCCTTGGGGAAACAGAGGCACACCCTTCTTGGCATGAAGAAGATTCCTGGTTCAATCCATGACAGCTTCAAGGCTTAGTTAGCAGCTGATGTAAATACCTTTGCCTAACACATGGGATAGACACTGCCAGTCAGAGCAGGCATACTAGGGCTAGATGGACAAACAGAGCCAAAGTGCATGGTTCATTACTTGCATAGCATGTTCTGATCCTGATAGCTTTATTGATTCTAATGTAAGCAAAGAAGTTTGTACTGGTCATGCTTTAGGGGAGATGGAATGAATTTGCCCCTTCTGTTTTGCACTGACATTCCACTTTGCAAGGAGATTGTTTTTCTTTTAAAGAAAAGAATCTCCTTGGCATCAATGCAGCTTTTTTTTCCTTTGGCTAGTCCCTGTGGGTGAAGGACCATTGCAGGAAGCAAACCATGTGTGTGCTGGAGGCTGGGGCTAGAGACTTAAATCTTCTTTTGCCAGAGCACAGTGATCCTGCCCTAAATCAAAGCCACACACACTTGCACTATAGTCAAACAAAAACCACACCTCAGTTGCATCCTGTGTGGCATGCTGTTTGGTGCATTTTCCAAGATCCCAACAACATGGCACATTAAATTTGTCGCTTGCAGCAAAGTTGTAAGTTTTTAATGAAACATGTAGGTAGGCACTCCAATGGGTACTCCTGCTTCATTTCACTTCACAGGGCTTGGGAGGGGTGGGGGACAAGATCAGCCATCTATATTTTAATCAGTGCCTAACTTGGTCTGTAAGTTGAAATGTATCTACCTTTAATGCTACCAAAACTTCAGTACAGGTGATTTGTTTCGGGTTATTGAATGAAGTTTGGAAGAAGGTTCTGGGGAGAAACACACAGGGAGCACCAGGCCAGGAAAGAATTAGGTGGCTTGAAGAAACCCAAGGGTGTGATAGGATAGGTTTGATTCTCCTCTCACTGTTGCTCCCATGCAGATTTGCAACATAACTCTCAGCTTCAGCCTTGTTATTCTTCCTATGTACACCCTGAAATCTCTGTGCTCAATATTCACACCATGGTAGCAGCACCTCCTTTCATAGCCAAGGGGTAATTCTCAGACTGAGTGGACTAGAACCTGAGGGCAACAGCCTGAAATATGCAGGGAACACTTTCCTTGATTCTCCGTAAATTAGAATAACTTATTTTGTCTAAGTTGGGGGTGTTACATCAACAAAGCATTGTCCAGAAATCTGTGTGGGCATGTGAGTGTGTGTGATGGGGGGGGGGGGTAATACAACAAGAGCACATTCACACATTATTTATGTGCTACCTGTGGTTATCCACAAGCAACCCTGACAATTGGATTTGAAATCTGTACCCAGGAATACTTGGCCCAATGGAGAAGTTATGACTTTGGAACAGCAATGTAATATGAATGAGCTCAGAAACAGCGATCTTGTCATTATCCATATCACAGAGGAGGAGGAGGAGGAGTGGGGGAGGGAGGGAGGGAGATAGTTTGTACCAGCGATAAACATTCTGGAGGGCTTACTGGAGTAGCATTATTCCATGCAATCTCCTTTGGGGCTTCTATCGTGCAGTCGTAATCCCCATTCTTGCCTTAATTAAAAGCCCAGGAAGAGTCATGCAGTAAGGATTTGTCGTAGTGTTCCAATCACATGTAAAACTGAGCACTGGAAAGGGAAGGTTAAACCATGTGTTACAAATCTGCATAAACACAAGAGATACTACCATATGCTTTGGAGATAAACCACTAGATTTTTAGCACAAGCAGTAAATGGATGTTTTTTAAAGGCAAGTCAAACATGCCTTATTAGCATTACATTGCATAATGAAGGAAGTGCCCATTAAATATGCTCACAGAATAATATGGATTCATTCTTATGGATACCATTTCTTCTAGAATTTTACAGCTAAGCGTTGAGGTATTTGTGTTCCTAAAACAGTCATATTCTTTCCATCCCAAAATCAGCAACTGCATTTGGAGGGCATGACTCATGTGAGTCTAACTTCTCCATGGGCTTGCATGCCCAACCCCAACCCTGCCCAGCAGTAAGGGGACAGCTGGCGACTTCTGCTCCTATTTTTAATGAAGTGCTGCTTGTCATGCTGTCCATACCCAACAAACTATGATTAATCTTAACTACAGCTTGTGTGAAATAAGCCAGCTTCAAACCATGGATTATGGAACTGGTTTATTCCAAATAAACCATGGTCACAGTCCACTGCAGAGTTCAAATGATGCATTCAGCTCAGCCAATCTCAAGTTTCCAGTCTTTTTCTCATGACTGCACTTGAGAGTAGAGAAGAGATAAACATGAGCCTGAGCAGATGCTGATCACATTCCTGTCCCAACAGGCTGAAATTCCTTGTACTTCTCCTTCAGGAGACTGAAGGCCAGAGGTGGGTGACCTCCAATTTAGCCCCAACTCCAAAAAAATGTTTAAATATTTGTATATTAATATACATTAATGTATATAATATGTTACATGCAAAAAGGTGCATACATTAAATATGCATTATGTAGAAAGGCACATAGAAGAAATTACTTGCAAAAGGATGCATATAGTAGGACAAACATATGCAAAAATGCATACGATAGGAGGAAATATCACAATAATGAATGTACACACTTTACTAAAATATTTACAGATTAATGTGGAAACCAACTGAAACAAACTTGCACTGAAAAACAATGTAGAACACCAAACAGACTGATTGATGCATCCAGTTCTAGCATTCACGTCTAGGTATTTAAGCATGTCTACGTACAAGGGTCCATATGCATTTCTATTCCACTCTAAGATTTAATTGCTAAAGAATCTGGGGAGTGACTTCAAGGAAAGTAACTCTAGTACAGGTGAAGGCACATTTTTTGAGTCTGTGGTCACATTTTGCTACTTGAGAAACTATCCTGAGCACTACCACAAAATGGGCACATGGAGAATGAAAGCATTGGCCCACTGCCATCTGCCATCTTAATTTCCTAAGAATGTATGTGAGCCCCGTGTCTGGCACAGAGGCATTCAATGGAAAGGGATATGCAAGCAGCTAGAGGCCCTTGGCTTTAAAACAATCCCAGATGCCAGTAAGAAATGTCACTTTTGAAAAGTGCATGGGAGAGGACAAGAAATGAGCCAGGAAAGGTGTCTAAGGTGCACAGGTGCCTATGGGTACCATGTTGCCTGCCCCTGCTTGAGTATGCATGTGTGAATCGTGCAACATCTTTTAAAAGCAGCCCACAAAATCTCCCTGCAAGGCAAAATATGGATGATAGGTACCAGAAAATAGAAAGTGAATAGAAACTTTTCTCAGAACAAAAGTTTAGGCAAGCATCCCTCCATCATGCAAATACTTCTGCTTCCTCTTCCCATGCATTTCCCCTTATAAGTCCTGCTGCTGCCAATTTGGGTTGATTTAGCCTCAAGATGGAACAAAAGCTATTTATTGTGAGGCAGCCCTTTAAAATAAGAGCTGCAAAATTCTTGCAAGTTGTTTGAATTTGTTTAAGTTTGTTGCTAATTTAATATGAAATCTAACTTAGAATAAATCTGGCTTTGTGTTCAGTCTAATACATTCCCATTTATGTTGTCCACAAAGCATTTCAGGAAAGGTTTCATAAAAGAATATGATTAATAACTTGCTTGAATGTTAATGGTCAATTCAATGGCATTCTTTGCTGGATTTTTAGCAATGGTGGCAAGATAGCATGCAGTGCTAATTGTCTGTCTTTGACATTAATTTAATCTGCCATGAACGATGCTTTGGATTCCCAGTGTAGGGCAATTCAGAACTAACTAGCCCTGCAGCTGTGTGTATTCTCCATTTGCATTAAGGGCAGTTATTCTGCCAAAGCAGGTCAAGGTCTGGCATTGCTTGGCCCTTTAGAGGTCCATCTGCTACCCTCACCTCGGCCTACCTCTTCTCTCCTCCCTGCCTTTTCACCTGCCCCTCCCAAGAGTGTGGACACTTGGAAGGAGCAAGGAGAGGTCTTCATTCACATTTGCCACCTCTCTGGGGCAGTTGTATGGGCTGAGCCCAGAGGGAAAAGCCAGGGAGGGAGAAAACACTGTTAGTGATGAGCTTGCTCCATGAATGTTGTCAAAGGACCCACTATCTCATTTCTGTTTTGCCCCACTCAAACTGTCCAGTTTTCTCCTTACCAGGAATGACACTGGGAAGGAACCTGTTCCTAATTGCATTCTTGATGGTGCTCTGATCCAGGACAACAGAATTGTATAGACATTAATGCACAGTCTTTCCAATAACTTCAAGTTCCTAGGAAAACCTGTCTAAAGCAGTAGACAAGGGCACACCCAATGGAGAGTAGTCAAAACAGGCTATGAGGATCACCAGGCGCTGGTCAGATCTGTGCTGGCTGGAGCTCACTCAAGAAGAGCTGTTGCTCTAGCAGCATGCAGAGGCCCTCTGAGGTTCCATCATGGCTGGTTATGGAGGCCTGTTTTAACTCCAGCTCCTCTGAGGAACTGTCTGTCTTTCAAGGCCCATTCCCTGATTCCACAGCACCTGGGTCTCCTAAGTTGGAGATAGTAAGGGCTGCATGGAGGATGGGGAATGGGGTGGGCAGGCATGAAGAGTCCAAGGAACCAGCACATCTTCCCCCAAAGGCCCTTTCCAGGTTATATGTGACAGATAATTGCAGGGAGAATGAAACCTGGATATGAATGGCCCAGGTGACATCAACCCAGGAACTGCATCCCTTGCAGAATGGCTGTGCTTTCTCATACCCCAATCAGCTAAATTGAGTCACTGATGGTTACTGAGTGTTTCTTTAGTTTGTCTGCAGTTTGTCTGTCCATCAAACCCCCTGACTGTGTTCCTAGTTCAGAACCCCAACTACTGATGGTCCAATTTGAGCAGGGCTTTAGACACAGCTTCAGAAAAGGGCAAAATGTCCTGCCTGGACTTGGATAGGAACTCAGAAATCTGTTTTCACACATTATTCACTGATTCAGATCCTCCCAAACCCCTGCCCCACTTAACTAAGGTACCACATTGCTCTAATTTCTACCATGCCTGTATCACATCCATTGACATCCTCAGTTTGAACCACGGTAGGTGCACATCCATGGACATTACTTTTACCACGCTGTATCATGAGAAAATTACGGTGCTAGTGTGTGAGACCAGAGGGGATGTACAGTCCTGCAATGCTGGCACAGCCTGTTTTGGAAAAGTTGTTGCTTTTCTTAAGCTCACTTTCCACACTGTTTGTGGATAGTTGTTAGTGACACTCGGGTGAGAAGCAGATGAAGCTTTGCTTTCCTTCAGGCAATGTTCTCCATCTCTGCTTCAGCATTTGCTCATGGAACAATGGCAGGTATCATTCAGTGTAGCATGTCACAGGCATGTCTCTCCCCCTTTCTCTTTCCAATGGATATAAACAGGAGGCCATTAAAGTATGTGTTCTGTGTGAGCTACAGGGCTTTTGTGATACAGGGTGTTCCATACAAAGGTTATGAAACAAGAATGATCAGGAGATCTGAACAGCTCCCCTATGAGGAGTAGCTGGGATGGTTCAGCTTAGGAAAAAACCAAGAAAGGGGAGACAGTGTGGAAAAAGCGGAAAATGAGAGGGGGTTTTCTCGTTCTCCCATAACACTCAAACCCAGGTTCATTCCATGAAGTTGATTGGTGGGAGGTTTAGGACAGATAAGAGGAAGTACTTCTTCACACAACATATAGTTAAATTATGGAATTTGCTGCCACAGGACGTGGTGATGGCCGCCTATCTGGATGGCTTTAAATGGGGCTCGGACAGCTATCAAGGACTACTAGCCTTGTTGGCTATGTACTACCTCTGTTATACAGCAGTTGCTGAGGGGCTTGGGCAGACAGAGCTCTTGCACTCATCTTCCTTGAAGGATCCTGTGGGCAACAGCTTTGCTATGGTGTGTGTGGAGTGCTGGACTAGATGGACCTTTGGCCTGATCTAGCATAGCTTTTCTTATGCTCTTATGTTGTTCCTAAGTAGCACCAATCAATGTAACATTTCCTTCAGGCTAGCAGCTTTTGCCCATGTGAAAAGCTGATTCCAAACTGAAGACACCCTCTTCACTTCTTTTCCCAAAAGGTTTGACTCCACCCTCAGGGAGGTTTGCACTGCTTGTGGGCTAGACAGCAGGGATGGTGGATGTTACTTAATTGGCCCACTCATTTGGCTTGATGCCAGCTCTTTTATTTAATGAATCCACGCCCCACCTCCTTTCCTGTTCTATAATGTCTCCCCTCTAGACCCAAAGCAGTTTGGTTCTCAGCAGCTGTCAGACAAATCTTGCTCATTAACCTTGACATTTCTCTCCCACATTCCAGCCTCTTTTCCTTCTCCATTTAGTTCACATTCCAAGTCTGAGCTTTCTTACCGGAAAATGGATGCTTTGAGAGAAATAGGCCCCATCTCTACATCATGGTCAAGCCAAACAGACACAGGTACCAACTGCCATCCAGGCATGGCTGGCCTCAGAAAAACATGCATGGTTTTGCTTCTGTCCATTTCTCCTGTGTGTGAAGTGCGGGTACAAACACAGACCCCTCTTAAACATCAACACCAGCAGGCAAATGAATGCAGGCCGTGGCTCCAAAGTAGACAACCCAGCACACCGTTTGGGTTCATGCCAGCACAGCAGAAGGGACGGGGCAGCACACCTGCCTTTTTGCTTCTCGTTTTGTTTCTCTCTTTTGGAGCATGTGTGCCCTCCCCAGGGCTGGCGTAAATTCTTCACCATGTGGGAGCTGGGACGACTTTGGATTCTATGGAGTCAAAGGTCCCACACTCTGCCTCACTTTTTACCTCACCTAATGTCCGAGCTTTGACAAGGCAAGATCTGTGAATGTTTCCACAGGGGTTGGGAAAGGGTTTCCAAGGGTTTCCTCTTCTCTGTAGATAGGCTGTTTTTTCCCCACCTGGAAGACCAGGTGTAAGTGACCCTACAGCCCCTGGAACACCTTAACAGGGACCACTGAACTGTAAATTATGTAGTATTAATTAGCTAATTGATCCATTATTGTGCACTCAAAATAGCGCAGTGATGAAGCAATAGATCAAAGAGGTACTGGTCATATTAAGCAGAGATGCAGATCATCCAGCCCTCCTTGATCCACCCCACCTCCATCCCCCATAAATCTCCCCCGTGGAGTGGGGTTTTGATCTTCCTGCACAGACTTTACTCAGAACACTTTTATTGTGCAATTATACTAGCAAAGAGCCAGAATATCTGTTGCTTAAAATATTGCAAAATAGAAAAGAAACTCCTTGGGACTGTTCCCCCCCCCCCCCGGCCCCCGCAGTGTCCCATGCAGTGTGGGTATAACATACATTTTGGAATGTCATTTGGTTTCAGGTGTAATTTGGGCAACTGGGATCCATCTTACAGAAGCTCTTGTTTGTAAAGAACTAAATTACACCTTGTGTGAAACCAAATCCACACGGGGATGTCAAAAGCAAGGATGAAATGGAAGCAGAACTTCTGCTTCTGTCGAGAGGAAAACCAAAAGCACAGACTCCTAGTTAAAAAGGATGAGTGCTCCATTGGTTTGGGGGCAATTACAGCTAATGAGATGGATGGGAGCAGATCATTTCAATGTCTTGGAATATTTTAACTGAAATCAAGTCCCCCAGGTTTCATTCTCCCCCCCCTCCTTCACACAACTTTCCCAATGGAATATGAAGCGCAGGCACCAGGAGAAATGCATGGAGATCTTCTAAGCTTTATTTACATTAGAAAGGA
Organism: Varanus komodoensis; assembly: GCF_004798865.1. Classification (NCBI taxonomy): domain Eukaryota; kingdom Metazoa; phylum Chordata; class Lepidosauria; order Squamata; family Varanidae; genus Varanus; species Varanus komodoensis. Next base: position 17,739,359 of record NW_025335641.1, on the reverse strand, counting down.
TTATTCACTGGGGAGCGCCAGCTACACAGGGAAAAAAGTAGTATACAGCACAGCCTTTCTGTAGCCCACATTTTCTGAATCGATGACCTGATCTCAAGTTAGCCACAAAAGATGATCCCTGGGTCCACCCTAAACGTTCACACCGAGACCATGTTATAAGCACACCTTCCAAAGAAACTAAATCAGCTTAAGATTCAAAGGAAGCGAGGACTGAGGAAGGGACTTCGATTGCCACTACAATGCCCATACTGAAGGGATGCGTTGCAGATATCATAAAGGTACATCGGGGATACACAAGGCGGAATTCTTTATGGCTGCTTTTAACTATTTTAATGTATTTTTATCTACCATGTTTTAATTGTACTTCAGATGTTTCTGATTCAAATTTTATTGTTATTGCCTTGAGTCCCATTTTTTGCTGAGTGTGGGGGAGAAAGCAGAGTATAAATAGAATAAATAAGAGAGCAACCCTATAAAGATAACTCTCAACATCTCATGTTCTGCCAGCAGAGCATAAGGAGTGACAGAGGCACTCTTCTGTGCGCCATCTCCTAGCTTTTTCTTTTGCATTAGATGCACTTCTGCGCATGTCTAGTGGAGTCAATAGAGGGAGGAAGGAGCTGGGAGGTGACCCTGGTGAGGAAGTCACTGCTGCACTGGACATCCAGGCTGCTGGCTCCCACAGTGCCCAGGAAGTAACGTTACTCTTGGGCATTGTGGGAAAGTTAAATGGTGGTCAAACTTAGGTGTCTGGCACTGTCTGGAGTGCCAGGCCATCGTTGTGGTTTTTGTTGTTTTATTTTTCAAAAGAGGTGCCCAAGATAAGCATCAGTAGTCGGCCCAAGTGTCGGGACTGACACTTTAGTAGGGCTTCAGGCAAAAGCTTTTCTGTCCTTACCTGCAAATGCTGACAAGGGACCTTTTGCATGCCAAGTTTGTGCTCCACCACTGAACTGTAACTCCCCTCATTGCTGTGCTCAATGTTCTTTTTAAAGTCAAAGCAAATAACAGTCAGCAGTGGGAAAGCTGTGGAACAGGGAAGGTTTCCGATCTCAATCCTGACCTCAATCCAGTCTCCACCACCTGATTCAAAAACATGCTGAAAGTCACATCTAGGGAGCAAGTCTGTGTGCTTGTTTCTTTCCAATACTCTTCAACCAGCCGAGCAGGCACTGAAGGTTCTTCTGAGCTGTAGTTCAAATGCTCTGTAAACCAATCTTAAGTGCGTGCTTTGCTTTTTAAGTGGAACTGCTACGATCCAATGCACAGAGGAGGCAAAAAGATCCTTCAGTGATGTGTATTTGGGGAGTGTGTGTAGCTCAGGCAACCCCCCACCCCAGTGCAATGCCCATGTACACATTGGGCCTGCTTCAGCCATTTGCAAAGTCTTAAGGGGGCAGGCTGGGGGCCCAGGTGGGCTGGATTTGGTTCAACATCCTTGCTGAAGAGGATCCCATAAAGCATGCCAAGATGGCACCATGAACAATTGTCATCTGGGCAACTCAGGTTGCTGCTGCAGTTTTGAATCAGATTCAGGGCAAAGGATCTGGCCAGTGATCACCCTCTGGTCAACACGACCAAAAAGGAGACTCCTATAACAGCACAATGCCCTTGCTTCCTCAAAGCCAAAGGTTGTTCTTCTATCCCTGAGCAGATCCCAGCCTTCTCCCAGGGAACTGCTCACAGGAATAACATGCGGAGGCGCCTGCAAACAAGTCACAATGAACTACTTCTCAAAAAGCAGAAGCATAGAAGGGAGTTGCGTGTTTTGCACAAGGCCCACAGGGCACTGGCTTTTCACTACATTTACAGTTGGAAGCAGACGATGGCGGCAAAGCGAGTGTTGCACCCACACAGAAGTGCTGTTGACTTGCTCTCGTGCTGTCAGACAGCACGAAGCATTCAAAGAGCAATTTTGCTAATCACTGATTCATGCTAATAGTGGGTAGCAGTTTAGGATTGTTTTGCTCAAGCTTGGCACCAAGTGGAAAGGGCAGTTTTCTGAGATATTTTGAGAAACATCTTGTGGTGTGTGCATTCATTCATCCAAGAACCAATGAACTGGAAAGGCTGAGAAGGGGAATGTTTGTTGCATGTTGGTTGTCCAAACAGCTGTGGGGGAAGCGACATTTGTTTCTGCTAGCAGCACACAGATTTATGGCACTGGGAAAACTAGCTGGGATGCCTAATTGAAAACTACTTAATGCTTATGTTTATACAAGTCATCTATCTATCCTGGTTCAGATGTACTAATCACAGTTTCATAAGCTGAGCTATGGAACACCTTGTGCTCTCATGGTCCATCTTTGCACCTCTTCATCCCAGGATTAATAAAATATAGTTTCCTGTACATGTCCAAAGTTGGAAACTATGGTGATCAGAACTGGAGTAAGCCAGGATTTTAAACCAACTTCAAACTGAGGTTTAAGAGTCAGGATTACTGTAATCCTGTTAAAATGCCATTTCTCAGTTTGGAAATAATAGGGAACACTTAATAAATGTAATATTGAACCATGGCATATCAAAAAGGGAAGAAAGAAGGGGCTGCTCAAGGAATGAGTGTACAGGCACATACCTTTTCTTAATAAATCAGGGCATACTTCTCTGAAGTGGGTCACAGAGAGAGTTCTGCACATTTTACAAGCTTAAGAAATATATGAGCCATTGAGATTCCACCAACCAGGCCATCAATCCTCTGGCTGGGTTCACATGTAACACAAAGCACCCATGCTGGACCCAATAGATGACCAGGCTCATCACAGATGCTTTGTTCCCTCCCCATGTGTGAGAGCCAGTGTGGTGTAGTGGTTAAGAGCATGGGACTGGGACTCAAATGACCTGGGTTCTAGTCCCCGCTCAGCCATGGAGTCAACTGGGTGACTTTGGGCCAGTCACAGACTCTCGGCCCAACCTACCTCACAGGGTTGTTGTTGTGGGGATATGATGGGGAGGAGATGTGAGCTGAGCCCTTTGTAGGAAAAAGGCAGGATATAAATCAATAAATCAATCAATAAATAAAATGTCATTTCTCCTGGTTGTATCCAGGCTATGGAATGCTTTCCCTAGAGAGGTCCACCTGGCACCATCATTATATGCTTTTCGGCACCAGGTCAAGACCTTTTTATTCACCCAATATTTTAATGTAAATAGATTTTAAATATTATTATAATTAATTATTATAATCTGTTTATTTTAATAATTTATTTTACTTATTTCAGTCGTGGGATATCTAGTTTATTATTATTTGGGGTATGTATGTCATTTATATTTATTGCTGTATGTATAGATCTTGCTGTGTGCCATTCAGAGACGAAAGTGATCGTATGCGCTAGGAATACCTCAAATAAACAAACAAACAAATAAATCCAGGAGAACACCATGGCAAGCATGCATCCTCCATCTTTCCCCACTGCAAACCTGAGCCCTTTTTTTGTCCCGCTATTTTAACTGTTGTAATTTCTTACGTATTTGTTTATTTATCAGACATCACAAAAGCCAGATATCCAGCCAGCTTTCCCAGTTCCCATTTGGGCAGCTGTGAGCCATTTCCCTATAGTGCCCTACTGCCTATGGGCAGGCCCCATTTTTTTAGTTTTGGGGAAGAATATCAGGCACAAATAACTGGGCTCATCATTTCCCTTTTTAATCTAACCAGGGAGGAAGTGTGAGCAGAAGGGAAAGCCTGCAGTCAGTGCTGGGTATGTTTGTAGTGTTTGTGTTGGGGGAGGTGGGGTATCTGATGGCCAAATCCTGCAGGTACTTCCCCTTTACAATGCCTACACCTGCTCCAGGTAAGTATTCTTCTTCCTGAAAGCCTCTCATGGATGGTCTCACATCCCAGTCCCTCTGAGACGTGCAAAATCCCCAAATATCCTTCTATGCAAGCAGGGGCTAGTTGCCCTTGTTCACAAATGGCTCCTTGGGTTTTTGTTTTTGTTTTTGGAGGGGGTGTACTAACATCTTGGAGTCATTGAAAACTGGAAGAGGGTTCCTACTTCAAAGATGGACCTCCCAGCTTGACAGCTGACTGCTCCAGAGCTCTGCTTTTGAAGTACATTTTGGAAAGTGTTAAAAACTTTTGCTGGCAAGGGAGAAAAGTGTGCAGGTATGTAAAATCTATGTACCTGTGCACTCAGCCTTTCATTTTGATAGCTGTGGGATGTCTGAAGCTCAGGTTGGGTTAAATGGGGGGCGGGGGAATAACACAGCTATTTACACATCATTTTCCCCATAAAATAAAAACAGAGGAGTATCTGCAGGCAGTCCCTCCAAAGTAGTGCTGGGACACCCTGGGAAGAAGCAGTCTGCAGCATCCAAACAGGGATTTCAAAAGCTACCCAGCCTGTCGAAATAGTAATTTTTAAACGTTTTTAAAAAAGTGAAAGGGGATGCCGCAAGCCAACAACAGATCAGCTCCATGACAGGGAGCAGCGTAAATCTTTGCCAGCCGTCCTCAAGAACCTCCTGGGCACTTTGCGGTGGCTGACATTGGTGGCCACGCGGTTGCTGATTGGCAACTGCAGTTTGTTCCTTTGCCAAGCGGTGCACTTAGTGTGGAGCTTGACCCATGATGGGATGGGTCATCCAGGCCTGGATCACATGATAATCCATCATCAGCCAATCAACCTCTACCGTGGGAAGAACCAATTATTGGTAATCTTGAGTAGATTCACATGCCAGGGTTGTTGGTTGTCATGTCACGTAAACCCAGTCTCTGTGTAGAATTTTCGGCGGGCTGGAAGGACTGCCATGGGAAGGAGGGAAAGAACTTTCTGACCTGCTTTTACACTGCATGACCTCTGGGGGTGCTGTTCTGTAGTGGCTTGTCACAATCACACACATTGGAAAATAACTTTTCGTTCATTTTCAGAAATAATTCCCAATTTCCCTGCTATAAAAAACAACAACAAAGCATCCCTGGGAAAGGGCTTTTAGAAAGCAGATGTCAAACTGGAGTAGAATGTCATTGCCTACATAACCTATGGCCTACCAGGAGTACAAAACCTCAAGTGCATAATAAATACCTTGTATAGAAAAGCTCTTGGAGAGCTGGTCCTCTTTTTCTAGAAAGGGTGTTCTGGCCAAGAGAGTTTAGCCTTTGTTCTAAGACCTAAAGTGCTAATGAAAGTTTAAAACGAAGCTGAAGGTGCATTTATTTTGGCCTCTGTTGTTTATCCTTGAAGAGGAAATACCAAATTTGCTTCAAATTCCACTTTCAGCAGAATATTTAGGGAGGCACAGATCCCACTGTAGAATTTGCATAAGTCGTATCAATGGTCTTTAGGTTTTCCTCCAAATTTGCCAGGCGTTTTCCCCGAAGAGGATATTTCAGATTGCCTTCCTCATTTGCTTTAGGGAAGATTTGGGGACAACCCTGCTCAACACTGCCCATTTATGAGGAAGCTGTTCAGAGAGCTATGAGCAATGGGTCCTCATAAAGATAGAAAATATGCAGTGACAAGTAAGGCTATGTATTATGAGTTCCATATTACCATGATAGAAACTGATGCTGAGCATTCAGGCCTGATCTAAAGACCTCTGATTGCCTCCTGTAATTTGAGGAGTGCTTGGCGTGAGTCCATATTGCTTGCCATCTGGTGCCTCAGCATTGCCTTGTCTCAGAAGGCTGGATATTCCAACAGTTCTCACATGCCCTGTTGTGAACACCAGGCCCCTGTTGGTGAACAATTAATCACATAATTGGTGGCTGCAGCTGAAATAAGTGATCTACAAGCCATGGGAGGAAGTTACCATCTGGCTGCTTGTGATGCACCATGTGGGTAGACCGAGGCCCAAGGAAAAGGATATGTTATGCATGCATTGTCCCACTTTTTCCTTTTTGCTCAGAGCAGCTCCTAAGCCGTTTCCCGGTTGAGGTGAAGTGGGGGGCCTTTTCAGTGGTGGCACCCCATTGGTGTGATGACTTCCCCAAACAGATTCATGTACTGATGTTCTAATGTTTTTGATACCTAGTGAAGACCACAGGCTCTTCAGTCCTTTCATTTGGGGGCAGAGAGAGGTGGGTTCATGCTTTTTAGATCTTGCATAGCTGCTGAACTTTACTTCATTTATATTCTGTTATGACAAGACTGTGATTTCACCCTACTTCAGGAATCAAGAAATGATCCCTTCTACCAAGCAAAATGCAGCCATGTACTGTAACCTGCCAGTATCTAAGGCTCCTCTTTTGAAATTAAGTTTGTGAGGGTGTGTCACACAGAGGTAGGCAGAGTTTTCCCCTGCAGAGGATGGCAGGTTGCATTCCAATGGAACAAAGCTCAGGGAACCAAGGTTCAATTTGGATGCCAGGAAGTACTTCCTGACAGTTAGGCCCCCTAGGGTATGGAATGGGGTTCCACAGAAGGTGGTTGAAGCCCCATTGGTGAGGGTGTTCAAGGATAGGCTAGACATGCACATGGTAGGCATGTCATGAGCGGAGCTGGCTGGAGACAGGGGTCAGATTCTGGCTGGAGCTGGGAGGCCCCTTCTGACCCGCTTTGTTTCTATGTTTCTATTAGGATTTAGTCTTTCTTATTTCTCCTTTTCAAGAAAGCTCCTTATTGCTGCACTGCTTTCTAGAATGACTCTGCTTTTCTTCCTTGAGGCTGCAGGCTGAAAAAGACCTAGCCAAGATCCTGGAGAGCCTTTGTTAGAGCCTAGGCAAGATGGGTCACTAGAACAACATGGCATAAGCTGCTCCTTGTGTTTCTGTCACACTAAATCCTTTGAAAGGCACACCCTGGTCTGCTTGGACTGGCTGAGACTCAACATTGAGAGAAGCACATTTGCAAAGCCAGTGGCATCTCGGTAAACAGGGAAGTGGTCAAGCACAGAGGTTTCAGTCCATACAGAACCATCTGAGAGATGAGTCTGAGACATGGTCCAGGGAAGCAGGCCAGCAGGATCGAGCTGGGGCCCAAAAGTCAGCAGGAGAGAGAATCAGTGACAGAGTATGATTCATGACACAAGGCATTGTTTCATCACAGCCCTCTGGCAAAAGTCCTACTGGTGAGGAGGGCCTTTCTCATAAGGAAGCCTTTAAACTGGATCAGTTCTTGTGCTCTTCTTGTAGGACTTCTACTGGCCTGTTCCTTGAAACATTGACACTCTCAGAGGCAGGCCCAGACTTCCCCGAGTCTCCTGGATTGCTCCTAAGCATTGTCCATGCCTGGGAGCTGTCCCTCCACCCCTGGGGAGTATTTGTCCAGTGTTTGCTGCATGACACACACAACTGAGATAAATGTCACACTCTCTCCATCTCTTCCCTAGTGGCTCTCAAAATGACAGATGCACATGACAAAATTTCCGTTCACTCCCAGAATGCAGACATAGCAATTCCAGGCACCATCATCACAGAACAGCCTTCAGAATCTGGTGTGCTCCAGATGTGCTGGACTACACCCACCATTACTGCCAGCCATGGCTGGATTGGGGAAGGTTATCACATGAACTCAAAGAGGTGATTGGCAAGTTCTGGGAGACGTCTAGACAAGCCAGCCTATAAGTTCCCCCAGTGTGCAGAAGATGGTGATTGAGTCATAGGTATGCTCTGGGCTTCCTTTACACTGGTTAGCCCTACCACCTGTTCACTGAGACCTGAAGAATTTCAGCATCCTCAGATTGCAACAACACCAAAGTGGCTATATCATGTGGCCGGAATCCTCAGAATCTGGCCCTCTATGGACACAGCTGAGCTGGTACCTGGAGCCCCCCCCCCACCTGGAAAACTAAGTCCAAAGGAAGCGGGATATGATGACACTCTCTGTAGCACCCTCTCTCCGTTCTGTTAACTCAGGATCCTCATCTATTGAGGATGAGGCACCAAGATCCTAGATGGCGTGGATATGGCATGTTCCATTGGTTCTAAACCTAGATGAGACTGTTTCCTAAAGAAGCTGCTACATAAAATGCTTTCTAATTATACCCAAGATCCATTGCATGACTTTGGGCAGAGGGCAAGCATAAGGGCAGAGGAGAAGCATAATGTCTGCTGCTCATAAATTCCCTAAGCTGTGCCTTGAGACAACTTGGCATTTCTTCTGTTCATATGGATTAAAACAACTCCTCCACCACACATACCAAAAAGACCCTCCGAGCATCTGTTTACTGCTTTTCCTGTGGCACTGCCATTCTCTAGCAGTGCCAGAAAGATCAGTTCCACACAGGTAGTCCAGTCCAGTTCCTTAATCTTCAGAAAGAGGTGGGTTTTGGAGGGAGGGGGGGTTATTTATTTATTTATTTAAGATATTTTTTTTTAACCTCCTGGATTCTATTGTTTGTTTTTAAACTTTGGGGATTGCAAAGCTCTGCCCCAAGCACATGCTCCATCTCTGATGCTTCAATTGTCACTAGTGATACAAATCAGAAAACCCAAAGCAAAATCTGGCCTGATGATCAAAACCCTCCCAGGGTGATTCTGTCCACAATGTCCATGTTTTCCCATGGCGTTTCTTGTCATTTCTGTGCTTTCTGGTATATACAGGGCTGGAGAACAACCATATTAAAAGAGTTTCTCTGTCTCTTGAAATTTTACTTTCCACCCATCAACACAGCTCATTGAAGAAAAGAGACGTACAGGAGTTGTTTTTAACGTTATTGGTTTTACCACACCAATGTTGTGTACATGTTTGTGTACTTTACATAGCTTGAATATTAAACAATCTAATAGGTCCATCAACCCTATATTTCTCTCTCACACACAGAGAGACAGAGGGAGGGAGGGAGGGAGGGAGTGCGGGAAGCAGGGTGAATAAGCTTATATTGGACAAAACCTGGAAGTTGCCTGTCATTCACAGGAAGTGTACATGGGATTGGCCCTTCTGTTGAAGTGAAAGGGAAAACTCACATGTATTTCTCTTATCTCTCACTTTCAAATTGAAAATAGCCCTATCAGAAATGTTATTTTGAGGGTGAGCAAGACTTCAGGTCCATGTGAATACAAATTCACATCTGTAACCAAATCTTTGGGCACCCATTGATCATTCGCTCAATCTTTTTGTTTGTTCTTTTTTCATTTGCCTGCCTGCCTGCCTGCCTGCCTGCCTGCCTGCCTGCCTGCCTGCCTCCCTCCCTCCCTCCCTCCCTCCCTTCCTTCCTTCCTTCCTTCCTTCCTTCCTTCCAGAAAAGTAGAAAGTCCAGTGGCATCTGAATTTTTCAATGTACAAAGCATCCTATGGGTTCTTCCAATTGCCTGAATATTTTTTACACTGAAAATTCCTTAGCAAACGCACTGAGTTGCATACCAAGCCTTTCAAGCATAGACAACATGGACATTTCTAGAGGAAAGTACCTTTAAATATGCATTGTTTGTGTTACTTAGCTTCCTTTCATGGCAACTGCTGCATGTGTCCCTTGTCTGCTTTGATGCCAACCATGCTGAGCCTTCTTTCCATCCTTCCAGTTGACAACAGACCTGGCCTCCAGTATATTCACCTCCATTGGGTCAGTAACACTGGCTTTGCTACTGATTTTCCTACTGGCCGGCACAGTTTCCATTGTAACTGCCAACAAACGTGCCACCCAAGGGACCTACAGCCCCAGCCGGCAGGAGAAAGAAGGATCACGAGTCGAAATGTGGGACATAGTGCAACCCCCGCCCATGGAAAGGCTGATCTAACAAGAAGTGTTGCCACATCTCTTGGAAACTTGCAGCAGGAATGCTTCTCCTGGACATCTTGGAAGGCTCCTATCCATAGACCTGTGATGGAGTATGTCATTTAACTCAGTAGCTTGGCCAGCCCTGGAGGAATGTTGTCCATAGGGTCGTGATGGGTCGGGCATGACTTCGCGACTAACAACACCGACAACAACAGCTTGGCCAGTCTCCAAAGCACCATGCGCATGTGTAATGTATGAGCATGGGGCTCTTCAATGTGTCCTTTCCCTGTTGCATCTTCTGAAATTGAGATTCCCCCTCTGCCCCCACCCCAAAATGTCTGTGGGGTATGTCTGCACCATTCCCTTTCAGCAGCATGGAAGAACTTTCTGGGTGTGCACAGATGTGTCAGAACTCATTTCTAAAAGCATCAACCACGGAACCGAATGGGTGGCTTGTCTTACTTTCTGGAAATTGGTATTTATTGCACTGGGAATTCTAGTTTTAATATAATCAACTGTAGACTCTTTGGACTTCAATGACTCCTGGGATAGGTGTTAAGTGCCTCCATTTCAAGTACTATTGAAGCCACAATTTTCTTTGGTTTTCGTTTATTCTTCTGGTTGCCACCATCGCTGCATCTGTCACCTTTGTGGAAGACAATGTGGAACACTCACGAAAGTCTATGTAATCTGTCTGCAATTCAGTCATTGCTGGGCATCTGTGTAGATTTCAGAAGTAGAAGGGGTGGGTTTCTCAGCAGTACACTGACTTTAATTCTTTAATCAGGGACTAAATTGATATCACGAGGAAAGGTCTTCATGCAAGAAAATAAACATTTCAGATGGTCAACTTTCTTCCTTTTAGTGTGTTCATTTCTTTTTCTGAGCCACCAAGTTTCCTAAAGCAGGGGTGGGCAATTTTGTGGATTCTTGGGGGGTCACTTTTGCTCCCCCATGCAAGCTGTGACCACTAAATTTACAATGCCTCCCACACGCACGCACCCATTTGATTTGCCATCAAATGCTGATGTTCAAAATTTGGCGGCAAACTGGGGATTATGTCTGTTGTTTGACACAGTGACTTTGGCAACATTCCAGTAAGTGGGGACAGGGGCTGTGTGCCCACCCCTAAAGTATCTAGACTGCTATCCTATTCACTGTCAGTGAGTTCCCCTGAACTTACTCTGGTCTGAGTACAAGATGCACAGGCTTGTGCTATTTCTTCCAAATAACTTGCTGATAGATTCATTATTAAGGTTCTTAAATTGTATACTCCTTTTCTTATGAAGCTCAGAGCTGTAACCAATCAAAATAAAATCTAACCATCAACAATACCATCGTACAATGAACAACCATGTATGGTATGATGAGTTTTCCACCTCAAGAGCTATACCATTCAATGCCACTAAAGACATGCTCCTGAAGAACTCTGAAGAACTGGGTGCCACTAACTAATGAGGGGAGGCCCTGCAAAACTCACCCAGCAATCTATAGGAAGGAGAAGAATACAGCAGCATGGATAAATCAGGATGGGCATCTGCAGCATATTGTCCGACTCCGCTGGAACAGAGGTGTGCTATAAATGCTGAACCCAGCAGGAAGTCACCTCCAGACATCCTTCGGAGGAAGGAATGTTGTGGTGCTTCGAGTCATCCAGGCAGTTGTCCCACCCTGCCTTTATCCAGGCCTTGAAGGCACGTCCAAAGGTGGCCATATTCAGTCCTAGCACTTTCACATTGCTTTGCACACCATGATGAGAAACCCAGCATGGTTCCCGGTTCATCTTCTTTTTTTAAAAAAAATCACAATCTCCTTGACAGATAATCAAATGGTTTCTATGTTACTGTGATTTCCATCCTCCCAGCATCAGCCCTCTCACTGTTGGCATGTATCCCATCAGCCACTGTGCCTGAAATTCATTCCCAAGCTGTATTGTTCCCTGTCTGTGTTGTTTGCCTATTTCTCACTGGTCCACACACAGAGGCTGGATGGATAGAGTGCCCTTGCAGTAGCTGCTCTTTCCAGGGGACTCTGTGGTACTTGCATACCAAGACCATGGAAACCACAGTCCTTGATTCAGAAAACACATAGTGGTATAGAGAAACTATAGCCATGTCGTGGCTTGTAAAGACCAAAGAGACCACGGTAAAATATCATGACTGTGTTCCAAAAACACAGAGAGACCAGCAATGGTAACCACCACCCCCATTTCCAGTCCACATGGTTGTCCAGCAACCGCAGGCTGTGGCCCATACCTCCAACACTACACACACATGCCTGAAACTTATTTTATATTGTTAATTCATTTTATATTTTTAGTGTATTATATTTTAATTGATGTTTTGTGAGCCGCCTTGAGGCTTCGGCGAATGGGGCGGCATAGAAATTTTCTGAATAAATAAATAAAATAAATAAAACAGCTAGTATGTTTTTAGGCTCAAATCAGTCCAACAGTGAATTAAACATTGAAACTCTTTGATGCAATAGAGTTCAACGGGAGTTATAGGAAGGGACTTCCAAACATCAGAGCAATGCCTGAGAAGAAGCGTGACTCATTCCTAATGCTACTAGATTTCATGTGCCTTGAAGAGTCGCTCTTAGTCATCTTAATAATTGGGGGAGGGCCCAGGTTAGGGAAATATGCTTCCCCAAGGTTTAAAAAAAACTTGCATAGACTTCAGATTAACAAATTCTTTAGAGTTCTGAAACTATACAGATGTATAGTATCAATTCCAGATACTAAACAACTTTGGCATTTGCAAGGAATGTGGCATGTACACCTATGTCAATAATCTTCCAGAGGGTAAACTGGTAAGAGAAAGGTTATCAAACTCTCATTTCTAAGTGAACCAGACAGAAAACCAGGCTAGATGAAGATTAATTTAATTCCACTATAGAGTAAGTACCCAGAGTCAGTTTGGAGTAGACACATGGTTTCAAAATTGTCCTGGGTGCAGGGAACAAAAGAGAGGTAAAAAAAAGATCCTCAACTGATGCTGATGCAGATATTGCTTGCCTTTGGTTTCAAGGATTTCTGGAGGAAAGGGTTGAGGGCAAGGTTTAATCCTGGCCTCCCAGTGTGCAAGTAGTCCTGCTCTAAAAACATAACTGCCTACTGGAGTAAGTTAAAAACAAACCTTCAGCAGACCTTCACAATTAATGTAATGAGTTGCTTGACTCAAATAATCCCTTCCAGCCAGAACAAAGTAATGAAGTAAACATCAACAGAAAATATTGCATGAGGCAAGGCCACCCTAAAACATTTTGCTGCCCAAGGCAAACAACCAGACCTTTCGCCCATCCATACTCTACACACAGAAGTCCTCTAGATTGGCAGTTGAAACGAAGCCCACCAACGGTGAACAGACACCCTCTCCCACCTCTGTATGGGAGGGCCCTGCCTAACAATGTAGCTGGAGCTGGTCTAGGAACAAAGAAGGTTCAAAGGGATGGAGCTCCTGGGATCCTTTTTCCTTTGGGAAAGGAGTGGAGGGCACCTGGAGCAGGCTACATAACCTGTAATCCCCAGGCCCCAGTGTGGGCAAAGGAAGCAACCTCTTCTCAGGGCAGGCAAGCATCACCTTTGCTAATACAAAGAAAAACTAAAAACAACATCAATCATGGGGAAACATCAGACCTACTGGGTCAGCCTCCCACATTTTTTTCTTTTTATGTTAACTTTTGAACATATTTAAATCTATACAAAGTCCCGTTTCTCTAACCAATAATAAAAAGAGTCCCAAGTTTAATAGAAGTCAGTATCTTCTTTCTCCTTCAGTGACAAAGTCAATCTGTCCAAAAGTCCAAGATCTTTTTTAGGATCAGTTCATCGGTGGGTGGCTCTTCACTCTTCCAGTGTTGGGCAAATACAATCCTCGCTGCAGTAATTACATGTAAAGTCAAGTACATTTCTTGTTTATAAATATCATCAGGTATAATGCCTAATAAGAAAACTTCAGGTTTAAAAGCTAAAGATATTTGTAACATTTCCTCAAGCCATTTATGTATTTTAATGCAATACTTTTTCGCTTTATCACAAGTCCACCACATATGATAGAAGGTACCCAATTTATGCTTACATTTCCAACATCCATTTGACATATTTGGAAACATCTTGGCTAGTCTATTTGGTGACAAATACCATCTGTTACCATCTAACATTTTATACAGGTTTTCTTTATATGAAGTTACTAATGTTACCTTAATATTTCTCTTCCACAGCTTTTGCCATTTTTCTAAATCAATATTATATCCAAAGTTTTGTGCCCATGTTATCATAGTTTCCTTAACCTGTTCATCTTCCATTCTCCTATCTAGTAAGAAATTATATAGTCTTTTAATCATTTTCTCATCTGATTTAAGCATCACCTGATCAAATGCTGTTAAATCCTTATAAAAGCCCCACATTCTATAGTCTTTAACACATCTTGATTGTATCTGCACCTTATGCCACCACGAGATATTAGATCCTTGTTCTTGTATTTTTTGATTCAATTTTAGTCCTCCATCATTATCCAAAGTGTCATCATATCTTACAATCGCTTCGAAATTCAATGCATTTGGATATACAAGAGCTTCCATAGGTGAAAGCCATCTTGGTAATTTATTATACAGTTTTGTCTTCAACTTTTCCCACACCGACATTAATGATTTCCTAATATAATGACCTAAAAAACAACCATGTGCCTTACACTTTTCATACCACATATAAGCATGCCAACCCATTTGCAAATCATGCCCTTCGAGATACAAGATTCTCTTATTTCTTAAGGTTATCCATTCTTTTAGCCACGTTAAGACAGAAGCTTGATAATGCAGCATCCAATCAGGAAGACCAAAACCCCCATTCTCTTTAGCCTCCTGAAGTATTTTTAGTTTAATCCTTGGTTTCTTTCTCCATATAAATCTCGAGATTTGAGAATTTAAATCATCAAAAAAATTTCTATCAATTTTTATGGGAATCATTTGAAATAGAAACAAAAGCTTTGGTAATATATTCATTTTAACTAGTGATATTCTTCCCAGCAAGGATAATTGCAAATTAGCCCATTTTTCCAAATCGCTCTTAATTTCCTTAAATAGTTTATCATAATTGTCTTCTTTCAGAATGGTACACTTAGCTGTAAGATAAATTCCCAAGTATTTAACCTTTTCAACAATCTGAAAGTCTTCTTGTTCCACCAGAGTTTTTCTCTGCTCCTGTGTGAGATTTTTTACTAACAATTTCATCTTTTCTCTGTTTATTTTGTTATTATGTTACTCCAAGCATCACCTTTGGGATGAGGTTAGCAACCCAGGGAAGGAACGCTGACTTAGCGGCACTAACTTCCCCCACTTCTGCCTACCAAGCAGCACCGTCTGCTTAGCGGATGTACTTTTTCATGCCCCAGTGAAGCATGTGCAGCCTTCAGCCTATTGCCACGTGTCAAGAGGCAGTGGCTCTGTGTCACATTGCTAAGACATGCATCTGCTTGATGTTTACTGGGAGCAGAACACAGTCAAGTTTAAGTTAGGCACGCCAGTTGCAAAAACGGGCGGGGGCACTGCTTGCCCTGAAATGAAACGGTGCACTTCTGCCTGGCCCTAATCTTTGCTCCATACTGCAGAGGATGCAGTAAGGAAGGAAGGAAACTTGTACCTCTTCTCCATGCATTTCAGTGGAATCATGCCCATACTTCCCAAAAGATGTTTTCTTGCAAGTCCTTTTTTATTTCTGTGGAATTTACTTTGAAACAAATATGTCTATGATTGTAACCCAAATATGGTTAAAAACACTCTTCAGCTGAATTGTTGGAGCTACAGTTTGAATTTGCTCCATCACTGTTGTTTTTCATTAATAGTTTTATTAGACTGTAATTTTAATCCCCGTCTTCAGCTTGTTTGGCAAAGCAATTCAATACTCCTGTAATTCATCTAGCATTGCCAAATGGCAGCAAAAGACAGGTCCAGAATTGTGACTTCAGGTCATCCTTTTGATCATAATAAAGCTACCTGAACCTTCATCTGGTTTTTATGCTCCTGATGGTGGTATTCAAAATCTAGAATTTTCTTTTCCTCTATATTGCATGTGACCTTTCAAATGGTCCCTATAGTTTCACCAAAAGTGCAATTTCCCCTGGCATGTTTTGTTATAAAATAGAGATTACTAGAAGTGTGGGCTTCCAGTCAAAACCCTCTTTAGTCTGCATCATAGTTGCTTAGATTCTCTTATTTTGACAAAACACTGTGAGCCAAGCAGAACCTGCACACAAATTGCACAGGAATCTTTGTGCAAAGCAGATCTTCCCTGTCACACCACTATCATTCCAAGTTCTGTGCAAAACTAAATTTGTATAAATGTGAAGTTCCACTTCTGTGAAAACCGATGTGGATTTTGGAGGTTTACACACCCAAATCCAACACTGTGGCAGGGTTCAGACAACATGACAAGCCACGGTGGTTTTTCATTGTTGGTCTGTCAATTTGCCTGAACCCAGTCATGGTAGGTTGGAATTGTAGAAACCATGATAAGAAACCATGCTACCATATCTCTGTAACATCATGGATTGTCTCTGCAGCACTGTGCCTGTCTGAACCCAGGATCATGGTTTCCATGATCCTAATATGCAACGACCCCACAGAACAAAAGAAGAGTGGCAGCTGCAGGAGCCACTCCACACATCCAGCCTCTATGTGTTGACCAATGAGGACGGGGCAGGCAACACAGGCAAGGAGCAATCCACCTTAGGACTGAATTCAGGTACCGTGTCTGATGGGATATATGCCAAGAGTGGGAGAACTGAGTGGGGAGGAGGGAAGCCATGATAATGTGGAAACCAACTGATGGTCTGTCAGGTAGATCATTGTTAAATAAAAACTGGGAGCCATGCTATCCACACATGGCCTCTTCTCATTTTGTGTGAAGGCAGCCAGGATGCTTCACAAGTGCACCACACCTCAGTGGCAGAGAGCATGGCTCTCACAGCTGGAAGGTTCCCAGTTGAACCCTTGGCCACTCTAGATAAAACGATCAGGTGCTGGCAGGTGCTGTGGATGATGTCTGGGGGAGGGGGCTGCAATACTGAGCATATGGACTGGGCCTCCATGGAAACAGAAAAGGTGATGTCCCCAGTGTGTAAATGCTGCCTGAGTACAGGCCCTCGGTGTGCATTTGGGCATTCATGGCAACTTTTCCCCAGTCAGCGAGAATACAGACGCATGTCAGCCCCATGGGCTCCAAGCAGCTGACCCTCAGGTGCTTTTGCCTGGGCCCAATGCATGCTATGCAAGAGGCTGCCTTCTCCTCATGCTTCTCAGCACAAGCACCATTTCTCTCCCACACCCTCCAACTACCATTCCAGGTTTTAAAACTGCTTCTTCTTCCCTGATGTGCTTCACCAGCAACAGAACTGCTGGCTGGCCCTGATTTAAAAAAGAAAAACCTCTGAGCATGCCCAGAGTTGCACTTCAAAATCACTTTTGTCGTGGTACCGCCGGGACTAGAGGAAGAAAATGGAGTTTGCTTCTGCTGCCCTGATACTTTAATCAGCTGAGATTCTACGGGGAGCCATGGAGTGGGAGGGCAGGGCCTGGAACTGCTGGCTGAGGGCTCACGAGACAATGGAGGAAAGAAACATTGCAGAGAGGGAGGCAACGGGGCACAACAGCACAGGAGCAATGGGTTGTTTTCAGACATTGGGTTCAACCACAGGGATCCAGGTCCTGAGAACTGCACTGCTTTTGAGGCACCTATTGGAAAGAATGAATATCCAGCACACCACAAGAGGAACAATGCAAGGAATTGAGAAATCATGTTTTCCGAAGGAAATAAAAACTGGCTGGTTTGATGAGGATGGATCAGGCTACATGTTTAAAAGTAAATAGGCACAATAAAAAAAGCAGGGTGGAGGGGGGAGGAGAGAGAGATCTTATAGCTAATGACAAAAAGGTCCAAAGGTTTAAAAAAACTAGAAAGGGGTTCCAGCTTCGAACTAATTCAGCTGAAGCGTCGACATTGCTCCAAAGATCTGCCAGTGCTAATCCTGACCCTGTGGTTTGAATATGCCAGAAGGATATGGAATGAGCAGAGACTCAAGAAGTCAAATACAAATATTTTGAAATGACATTTTAATGCAAAGCAAGTTGTAGTCATGTTTTCCTCCACTTAGATAAAGTGAGGCAGATCATTTGGATCTGGAGCAGATGAAAATGTCAGTTGTTTGAGTGGTATTGCATAATGAAATATGTAAAATACTACCTCAGTGCTACTCATCAGTTTCTGATGAAGAACTGGGTTATGAATCAAAAGGATAGTAAGGCGCAGTAGTAAGACACAGGTTTGTTAAGCCAACAACACAGCTCCCTTACATGGCTGTTTCAGCTGTCTCTTAAATTTGTAGAGGCGTGTGTGTGTGTGTGTGTGTGTGTGTGTGAATGGCTGCCCTTTATGTCGCATCCTGAAAGATAAAACTGTGAACCAAACTGCATTTGATGAAAGAGGTTAAGGATTCACCCAGGATGCCCCAAGGCAGTGATGGCGAACCGTTTAGAGACCGAGTGCCCAAACTGCAAATCAGAACCCGCTTATTTATCGCAACACTGTGCCAACACTGCAATTCAACTTGAACTTGCTGACCACCAGCACAAGGGGGCGACGCTCCCCTGACCACCAGCTTTTGGCCGGCCCTGAAAAAGGCACCTGAGTGTATTTCCTACCTGAGTGTATTTCCTGCCTTTCCCACCTTCTGCTCAAATCACAGTCCAAGCAAATCCCTGGCAGCTCACTGACCGGCCATGTGAAAGCTCCGCCAGTCGTGTAGCCTTGTGCCCTTAATCTTTCTGCATATGCGCATGGCTGCTGGGGCGATAGTGTGCCAACAGAGAAGGCTCTGCATGCCCCTTCAGGCACACATGCCATAGGTTCGCCATCACTGCCCTAAGGCATTTACAACACAACAGTGGCAATATAATGGCAAGACTGTGTGCCAGCATATTGGTTACAATGCTATACCAACAGTCCCCGAATGTTTTCCTTTAAAAAAGCTCTGAATGTTATTGCAGGAGGGTTTTCCCTGTTGGCTCTCGCACCATGCTGGGCAGTGCTGCAAATACATGCCATGGTGAGTTGGTTGTTTTCTGAGCAATCCATGGTGCATCCAAGAGATAGTGGGGTTTGCTATGGCTTGTTTACCCCTTCCTTCTCCCTCAGTCCTCCAGCTGGCTCTGGAATGTATCCCAGGGGTCTTTGCAACAGAGCCCATCTTGTCTCCTCATTATGGGCCCCCTCCCTGTTCCAAATGTTGCCCCTTTTCATTCCTCAGCTTTTTTTTTCCAATGCTTCACCATCACTGTCATCTTAAGTGATCATTTATGGCTGTCCTGTATGGATAGTCCTACCTGTTTTTCTGCTTATTTTCTCCTCTCAAAGAGAGAAGTAATGTTGAGTAGGTAACATTTCAGAAATTTGAGTAGGTAACATATCAGAAATTTACAAAGTGCAATTGTACATTGAATTGTCTATATGCTATGTTAATTTGTACATTGATCAAATGCAAACGGCCAAAAGAGAAATGATATTCGAAAAAAGGAGGGATCTGGTGGAACAAGCAGAAAGCACTGAAAATGTGGTGGAGGAGAAAGGAGTCAGTGCACCAAGGGGGGGGGGCACAATATCTCCCCCTTCATGATGGGATCCTCTGAGTTTGAACTACACTGCTTCATGGGATCCACCTTGTCAGCCACTCTAGAAAGGGGGATTATCAACTCCTCCAACATTGTGCAGCTCCTTCCTGAAGCAGGTGGCAACCCTGCCTAACTATTTCCTTGCATGTTGGCTATTCCTCCTCGCAGCTCCCTTCCTGAGCTGAAACCTACGAGGATATTGACCAAGCAAGACTACTCAGATGGGCGAACTGCAAGTGTGTACCCTCAACAGACTGGCAATAATAATGTTGGAAGTACCATTAAATAAAAGCCAGGGAGTGAGAGCAATGGTCATTCTGAAGTGCCATTTTGGCACCCGTAAAAGGACCATCACTGGCAATGTTGAAAAAGTGAGTGACTCGGGGCGTTTGCTTTGCAGCCAGGTGGGCAACTTGCCACTTTGCCAGGTGGGCAACTTGAGATAAACGGTCTTCCAGGGCAGTGTGTTTGTTCCAGAGTGGGGGGGAACAAACCTACAGCAAGCCATGGGTGTTCCATGTGACTTGCACCCCCAAAAGCAAGCCACTCTGCAGAAAATGCTCTGGGATTGGACGACGTGACAACCACCACCATGGCTGGCTGCTCATGTGAACCCAGTCAGTCTGTCTTTAGCCACATGAATTGGGAAACATACTGTTACACATGCTGTACCTATCATAGTTCCCAGCGGGGAGTCGTGGCATTAGGTGCAATCCAGAATAATAGCATCCCCCTGAGAAATTGGGAAGCTGAGGCATTCATATGGTTTGGTCCTGTGTTCAACCCCTCTGGAAGGGTGTGGTGCAGAACATCCAGCAGAAACTCCTGCAAACGTTGCTTTCTCCAGTAGACTCTGTGCTATTGGACTACCAGGACTGTGGAAACCATGATCTTGGTTCAGACAAGACAAACCATGGTGGTACAGAGAAACCAGGAACAAACCATGGTTTCTTCTTGTGGTTTCTAAAGTCCAAACTTAGAAACTACCATAGTTTGCTGTGTTGCCTGAACCACGCCATGTCTCATTCAGATGTTTGTGAGAAAGCCACACACCAATAAAGGGCTGGTTCACATGTGCATGTTGTTTGCAGCCTTAATTTGCACATGTGGATGAACCAACACTACAGGTAGAGCTTTCCTATCACTGTATGTTAACCAGATAAAACACAATGCCTTCCTGCTCACATGTTCAGCTGTAAGAAGCCACTGAATGCTGAGGAGTCATCATGCATGTGTGAAACAGCCCTGAAGCCCAGAAAGAAGCTTGTATGAGAATCAGAGCTGTTGAAATTAGTGTGGAGGCAAAGGGCCCAGCTGCCTTTCAAAGGCACAGAACCTGTTCTTGCTGATGGATTTCATGTAGAATGTGTAACAAGACTGACAGCCTCCTGGGACTCCGAGCTGTTTCAAAGGCCGCTGCTAGCCGGTTCCCCCCCTCAGCTGATGAAAAGCCACAAAGACTTTCCCTTGCTTTCGCTGCATACCAATAAACCCACATCATAACTGGAGGCACTGCTAAGTTTTTTGTTGTTGTTGTTGTTACTTGTCATATTCAATCAAAATCCATCTGATATTGTTACTTTTCCTGTTAAGATCATTGTGACAACAAAAGCACGGGGAGTCTGGGTGGAAAATGGAATTCTCTCTCCATCCTTTTGGGACTCATGCAAAAATACTTGGCGGCAGCAGAATTCTGGATGGCTTCTGTGGCACAAACCACGTGAGAAATAGCCACAGAGAGTCATGTCATTCATTATTTCCTTTCCAAAGTGTGGAAGCATTTACCACTGGGTGTTTTCAAACACCGGCACCAACAATAATTTATATACTGTTATTCTGAGCTAATGAACGTGTTCTAGCCAAAGTAAAGTGCTTCAAAGTGAATGGGGCTTGGGAGTGCTTAACTTAGGGGTATAAGACCTCAAGCCACAAGCCCAATTTTGGTCTCAGGAGTTCCCCAAATGGCAAGGCCTCTCCTTTTCCAACTGCCCTTTCCTTTCCCAACCATTTGATGGCTTCCCAGCTTTTGTGCAGCTTTATTCTTTCTTCCTAAAGTGTCTCTCCTAAGGCTTAATACTGGCAGTAGTTAAGGTAAAATATGGTGGTTAGGATTATATTTTGGGGGCTGCCTCTTTTGCCTTCTGTCCTGACCAACAGCAGGCTGCAGCCCCCCACCCCACCCCACAGCAGCCTGAAAGGACTTCCCCATTCCATTCAACTCCTTGGTGGAATGCACCATGTTATGGCCGCCTTTGAAATATGTTATGAACCATCTATTCCAACAGTGAGCATTCTAAATATCTATTTCTCACATGCTTGACTTCATTTTTATCAATACAGGTGAAGTCATAGTCAGACCTGGACAATTCCCTTTGGCAATGATAAACATTTGATTGCATATTGTTCTGTGAAAGAAGAAGGGTTAGAATTTGAATAATAATGTGAGGTTTGAAGGTGCATCAGGCAGTGGTTGTTATTTTCACCCAGGGCTTTGTAAAAGGAATGATCACTGGGATGGGGTGGAGAAAAACACTCAAAATGTCACCTTCAGATCATGAGAAGGACATTTGCAATCTGCACCTTAAATAATTAAATAGAAATGTACTTGAACACTAAATGATTGCAATTTAAAGGAACCTAGCATTGAAAATTGTACTAAAAGCGCCCAGAACATTGAAATAATATTTTTATGAAATTCTGCTCAGCATAAAGCTTTGAAATGGACTTACATTGTTTTCTGTCTCTGGAAGAAAAAGAAAAACAGCAAACTGGGGATTGTAGCAGTCTGCCCCATTCCCATTCGGAGCTATGTTTAACCATGTGTTATCTGTCTATGCGTGCTTTCCACTAGAAGATTGCTCAGGGACAGAATTCTTTCAGTTGTCATTGAGTGTGGTGGGATCGGCAATGGCTACCAGAAGGTTTTGCATCATGCCAGAAGTTATGGGCAACAGCTGGTGAAGACACACAGACACCAAGCATCCTAAATCACTGCCATGTGTGAGATGGAGTACTTCAGAAACGACTGGCCTCTTTTCCCGTGCTTCAACAGCACATGCACCATCAATGCACTCTGCCACACAGAACCAATCCTGTCTTCACACGCTGTGTGAGTTTGTTGATGGAAGACCTTCAACAGCAGGTGACTTGTGCAATGCAAAAGCATTCTACCAAATCTACCTGCCTACCAACTTAATGCTTTCACACTTTCCTCCCCAATTGTACATGCATTTCAGCTGTTGATTATTGACTTCCAAGGTTTTACTTCTGGAGTATTAATCCTGATGCATCCAGTCCTGATCGGGGAGCACAGCACCCAAAAGTCAAAATTACTCTCTTGTCACTTGAAAATATCTAGGGACCATATTTCTTTCCTGTGTTTGCTGATTCTCCATCTGTAGCTATTCTTCCCAGGTTCTTCACAATAGAGTCACATTTTTTTCTGAGCTTCATCTACTTCAAGCAAAACTTTTATCCCAATCTGCTTTGGCAATTACATTAGTAGGAAAAGAGTTCTTAGGTTTCCTTGCAGCCTTGCAAATCCACAAGTAATACATTTGTTAGCTTCCATTTGTTTGCTGACACTCTATCAGTCTGAAAACTGAATACCATATGTTCATCAAATACTGCTCCAACTCTTTTAAGTTTTATGGCATTGATACACTCCCAATGTTTCTCTGTAGTAAGCACGATCCTTATACATCTGGTTTGCACAATTACCACAACCCAGGGTGGCTTGTCTAAGCTTTCATGGGTTGCAGCGTGGGCATATGGCCACTTTAAATATTCAGCTCTGATAGGAACTGCCAGTTTGTCATGTCATCTGAACCCAGTGCGGGGATTAAACAAGGGAAAGACTCTGTTGTTTGTTTGCTTGTTTTACCCCTGTGCATGGGGGTGGGGAGAATTTCAGTATGAAACTAGGAGGGGCTTAAATCCCCTTATGCATGAGAAGCTTGCTGATTCAGCTCATACAGGGATCAAGCTGGTTGCCTGGAAGCACAGCAGAAACTATGAGAAGCAGTTGGGTTTTCAGGTACCATGGAACCCACTCTGTTGGCTTGGCACATCACAACAAGCCACCCTGGACAACTGAACAACAAGCTAGGGTCACTTGTGCATGCTTATCAGACTATGCTTGAGTCACTGAGCTGGGTTTGGACAGCACAGCAAGCCACTCTAGAACAAAACAGGGTAACAAACTACCACGAGCTGTCTTCTTGTAACATGGAAGACATGTCAATGGCTGGGTTCAGACAACATGGTAACTCAAACTCTTGTCAGCTGTGTCTAGGCAGGCTGTGTAGGCTGTGTTGAAACATGGGTGATTATATTGTTGAAGTTCAGGTGTGCTCACAAGCCATGGTTAGCCAAGTACAAACAAACCACAGTTCAAACCCAACAACAAATCATGGGTTCTCTTCATGGGCTGTCCATGGTTAACAAATCATGGTTTGTTAGTGTGGCTGAGTTCAGACAACGTGTCGCCATATTTCAATAGCAAACCTCAGCTGAGCAACAACCTGCACTAACAACCTCATGTGTGCATGGCAGAGCCTACCTGAGGATTTCCAGGAGCAATGCATGTTCCTGTTAAATTTTCCAACTGTTGAGCATCCATTGTGGATGAGAAAACAGAAGCAGCTGCACCAGCACTCTTCTCCCCACAGTATGGAGACCATTTGTCATCTGTGCTACAGCTGCTAATTCAGTGGCACAGTAAATTTTGAAGTGCGGGCCTTCTTTGTGACAGTCCCGATAACCACATCCCCGAAAGAGCCCAAGTGCAGGTGGCTGTTGTGATCGACATCAACTCCCCAGTTGTAGGAGTTTTCATCTGCCAGGAACAGGTCTTCTGCAAAGCTAACCTGGTTTAATTGCTCAGTCAGGACCAAGGCCCTGCTCCCACACCTGGCATTACTGTGCATTGTTGTTGGAAAAATCTACCCTAACCTGCGCCTTCTGCTTTTAGGGATGCTGCTAAGCTCAGCAGGAACCGAGAAGACCAAGGGGAGCAGCATGGTCAATGGTCCCTGCTGATCCAAAACGCCCCGGTGCTTCAACCAGTGAATCCTGGCTCCACTATAAAACTAGTGGCCATACAGTATTTGCACTGTGAGCGACAGATATGTGACAAACTGTGCTCACTGTGGTTGCTCTAAGACGGGGGCAGGAAGAAGGTAGATCTCCAAATACTTTGGTGTTCACCTCCAACATTCCTGACCAGTGACCCTGTTGGCAGAGGCTCCTGGAAATTCAAGTCCCAAACACCTGGAGGTCTATCTTTGGCCCACCTCAGCTTTAAAACAGGGGTCATGAACCTTTTTCAATTAGAGGGTCAAAGTGCAACATGGGAAAGATTATAGGAGCCGCTCTCCATCTACAGTTGGGGTCCAAGTGTTATTTATTTATTTATATTGTGATTTATATCCTGCCTTTCTCCTACAAAGGGCTCAAGGCAGCTTACATCATTCTCCTCCTCCACCTTATCCCCACAACAACAACCCTGTGAGGTAGGTTGGGCTGAGAGTCTGTGACTGGCCCAAAGTCACCCAGGTGGCTCCATGGCTGAGCGGGGACTCGAACCCAGATCCTCTGAGTCCCAGCCCCATGCTCTTGACCACTACACCACACTGGCTCTTATTACAGTCCTTTTAGGCCTGCTCAGGAACAAAAAGGACAAGGCTTCCATGCCCCTATTTGGAAGTAAGGAGGACCAGATCCTTCAGCAGCAGATTCATATAGCAGCCACTAAATGGCTGCTCATAAGGAAGTGCTTCCTGCCTGCAAAATGTGCCCTATGGGACAGGAGATCGCAGGCCAGCTGCAGATTCTCTGCCCTGGCTCTGAAATTCCTTTCTTCCAGAAGTCTCCCGATTCTTAAAGGTAAGATTAATAATGAGTCATACTGAGTCTTTTAGTATCTTCAGAACTCTCCACATACGTTTTCCGAGTTGTTCTAATAACAGCCTTATAAGGTAGGCCAGCACAGTTATTCCCCAGAAGAGCAGGTAAAGAGGGCTGGGGTCTCCGGGGCTGCCTAAGTTAGCTGTTGGCAGACGTGATGTCCGAATGTAGGGATTCCTGGCTTTTTGGCGCAATCATCGAGCCACTCCTGTTTCACTATATGAATTCTTTGCCAAAACACCAAAAGCAATTGGGGGCATGCCAGCATTCAGTGATCAGGACTTAATCAGCTGCAAGGGAAGGGGGAGTTTAAAATGACTTCGGACCTTGTATTATTTTTTATTCCTTGATTCCTTTGCAATTATTCCTGTGCAGTCCCACACTGAGAAGTGTATTTCAGATTGGACACTGCACACTGGAACAAGTAAAATGTGCAAAGATGGTTGTGTACAACAAGAAGAATGAGGAGGAAAAGCCTACCTAAGTTTGACAATGTCGCTGTGATTCTGGCAGGAATAACTCAAAGGGATGCCCATCTTTGCAGCATCCTGGTTTTTGTGCATGTGTTGGATGTGTGACAAGGTGGCTTGCTGCTGTCGCTGTCGGACTTGAGCGATGGCTGAGGAGATGTGATTTTCTCTCCCTCTCTCTCCACCAAAAGATTGACTGATGATCAAAACTACCCATGTCAGTCTGGCAGTTGGGGAACTGTTGTTGATTGTGGGCAGCCAGCTGCACCTGTCAGTTGTCTCCAATGAAGGGTTGGTGGAATTTTGAACCACTCTGATTGTGTGCTATGCCCACCTCATGTCAAACTCCATTTGCAGATGGTATGTTTCAGGCTGAGGTCATTCTCCTTAAACAAAGCTAGATCTACCAAGATGTTGCACCCACGTTGACATGCCTGTGACGAATGGGCTTAACTTTTATTCCTCAAAATTTCACGGTTCCAGAACAACCCCTGGGATGTATTTCTTCAGGGATTCCAGAACATACTGAATGTGATGGCCCAATATTTGAGCAGCAGAGCCTGAAAGTGAAAAACAGGGCATGAAACGCCAGTCTCCATGAGACAAATGTCTCAGAAAATTTTTCCTACATATTTTCTATTTGCTAGAATTGGTGTGAGATAGAGTGGACCTTCCTTTCTGAGAAGTCTTGCTCTAACTGGTGAACTGGAACCAAAAGAAAGCAGCAATGTGGCAACTGGATTTGATGGCAGAGCTTCAGTTGGGTGAGAGTTAGGATCTTGGCCCACCATTCTGTCCTTTGCCAGAGCTAGCTGCCAAGCAGGGATTGGGTGGGAATTGC
Organism: Varanus komodoensis; assembly: GCF_004798865.1. Taxonomy (NCBI): domain Eukaryota; kingdom Metazoa; phylum Chordata; class Lepidosauria; order Squamata; family Varanidae; genus Varanus; species Varanus komodoensis. The sequence continues at coordinate 17,712,884 of NW_025335641.1, read as the reverse complement.
ATGCCTGCTGTAGTATTTTGGGAGCACAGAAAAGGCATCCGGTGTGACATGAGTTGCAGTGTTCTGCTTCCTGAGAATAATGTGGATTTTTGTTTGCTGCAAATTTCTATGGCTATCAAGAAGTGGTTGAAAGTGTGTTGACAATACTGACTGAAAACTGAGGACAGATTGAAGCTAAATATAATTTCTAGTGCATTGATTAAAGCATCAGAACACTGCATGCCATGCTGCTTGGCTTCAAGACGAACAAACAATGGGAAATAACGCTTGTTGCAGACTGATGCAAAATTAACTCCATTTAAGACTCTATTTGCATAATTTGTATCTTGCAGCTTTTTGGCACAGGATCTGGATTCCCTGGGCAAGGAATTTTAACCTTTTCAGGAAGACGCAGACCGTCTTGGTCGTGCTTAACTCTAGGCTGCCTCTAGATGAGGCTTTACCTTGTAATTACGCAATCCTTAAATGTCATGCAGTTCCGTTGACTGTATCTTCCATGTATAACTCTCCCATGTTTTGCCATTGCTTCTTCCATCTTTTTCTTACCAGGAAAACCGTATCAGGCTGGAAAAGATGAACTAGATGAACAATGTCTTTTGATTTTTAGCCCTGGGAGCCCTGTACAGAACCACTCCCAAGACGACTGTTTCTTCTGATGGCTGACGGCAGACCTCAGCAGTCTCATGTGGTCCCTTTTGCGGATTCATACAATGCTCTGTCAGCTGGCAGATACATTGTGGAAGAATCAATCAATCCCCTATTCTATGCCCAGCAGTACCTCCGTCTTGAGAAAGCCAAGTTTTCTCAGCTGGGGATTTGTATGGCTGGCACCCATGCCATGTCCAATCCACCAAGTTTAGTTCTAAACTCCTTTTGTTATCCAAACACTCTTCACCTTTTCCTAAAGCTAAAAAAATAATCAACCCTGGTGAACACTGTGCAACAAGCAAAATGCCTGAAGAACAAGAATATGAATTCAAAAGTCAGCAAGGGCAATGCTTTCCCCCGGTAGTCTTTGGATCCGACCTCTAGATAGGAGCTCCGTGGATAATTAGCTCCACTGGGACCAAAGACATTCCTAGGGCAGATCCACACATTATGATAAATAGGGGGTGGGTGCCTCTGCTCCATAATGTGATCTTCCCTTCTCTTGATTTGGTGCAAGTAGTAAACCTGCGTAGCAAATCCAAGCTGTTATGTCAAACTTTAAAGTTCCTAAGTTCTGTGAAACTGAGAAAGCTGTTTGTGGAGCAATCCCACTGCTCCGAATCCTCCTTCGAAAATCTAAAACTGAGATTCTCAAATCAAACTACAATCCCAAACAAACAATAAAGAATAAAACCCCACGTTACTGCACAGTTTCTGAGTTTGGCTAGTTTTTATTTTTACATTACACAGTGGGGCACTGAAAATAGATTTAAAGTGCATACAGAGGAGCTATGGATAGGAGATCAAGTTCCGGTCTTAAAATCCTGGGGTAGCAGTCCTCAGTTCCTTCTGCTCGGGGCACATCCTTAAGACCAACCTGCAAAGTAGTTTGTTTGTTTTTACTGTTGTCCCTTAAGAACATGAGAAGGTGCCTTACGCCAAGTCTTCTGGCCATTGATTCACCCCTTCCACCACTGTCAATCCTGCATGGCAACTACGGCTTGGAAAGTCAGGGCTTCCTCATGGCCCTGTCAGGAGGTGCTGAGGATTCAGCCCAGGACCTCTGCTTTTCTCCCTCGCTTTCTCCTTGCTTTTGAGAACAGGATGAGCAAGTTCCAGTTCCTCAGTAGCAGTACAGGAGAAAGCACTTTAGCAGGTACAGGTTGCCAGGACAGAGGTGAAAATGGAGATGTCGGACCTGCTACATTCCCTCTGCCTTCACAGCTCTTTTAAAAGTAAAAGGAGCCCCGCTCTCTTTTGCACCCTTCTCTTCCTACCCTCATCTCTTTTTTGTTATCTAACAGTGCTGGCCTGACTACTCCAACTCAATTTAGGTCAGGGTCTGGCTCTACTGCAGCTCCTAGACCTCCGCAAACAAGGTTGTTCTAGGAGATGACCAAGTATTGTTTAAGCTAAGATTGCAGCAGGACATGTCCAAGCCCTAGATTTGGTGGTGGTTTTGACTGGGAGGGAAATTCCTAGCAGTTTAACTTAACAACACGGTTTTGCTTCATTTAAATAGCTTTGCTTTTGTTAGAAGAAATAGATTACAACACAAGCTACCCTGGATTTCATGAACTACCCTTCAATGTCTATATCATACTTTTATAAAGAATTTCTCCAAAACTGAGGAAAAGGCAACTATCAAAAAGTTTGGAGATAAGGCCAGATATTGGTTTATTCCATCCACTGGAGAAACGTTTCTGTTCTCCAAAGCCAAAGTTCAAAATGATGAGATTTCCACCACATTAGTGAAACAATTTCACAAGTAACACATGTGTACAGAACAGCAAATTCACTACAATGCTTGTTTGCAGGTTGCATCTAGAGCTAGATTAATTACACAGTGCTTCAGTTAACTCATTCAAGTATGTTAATTTAAAATAGCTCTTGACAGATACTTGGCTGTGAGAAGAAAATGTACACCAAATACATGAATATAAAATTAACATATTTTACAAAGAATTCAAAAGATACTGACTACATCTATTGATCTGAGCGATCATTTATAACAATTAGGGATGCCACATGTTGGATTATGGGACGTACGTTGCCATCTAGCCTCAGCCATACAGAGCAGAATATTCGTTTGCTCAAAGAACAAAGAGAAAATGAGCATCAGAAATTCCAGATGAATTAAACAGAAATTCCATCCTGCTGGGAACTTATAAAACCCTGTGCGGAATACAGATATTATTACTTGGTTGTCTATTAAGTCATAGGCAAAGCTTTCAATATAGTACAATAATGTGGCATCCCAAGTCCTTTCAGTCAATAGATATACCATTTGTCTACAGACATTGCACAGTACTTTTCTTCACTAGACAACTGCAATTAAAAGTGACATGCAACTCTACACAACCCTGAAAAAGAAAAAAAGAAAGAGAGAAAAAGAAAAAGAAAACAAAGTAAAACAAAAAGCACCACAGAAAATGATTCTCACAGACCTACTGGAAAAGCAGATGTTTATAATCGTCAAAATATTAAAAAACACTTAAACATGCGCGCACGCACACACACACGAGCGAGAGAGCAGAATATATATAAACATATATTGCACAAAAAATCTAATGTTTCTTGTTGAAATCCAGCACTTGCTCTTGTATCCTAGTAACTTCATTATTTTATCTGAGATGCAGAAGGGGGTAGGTGTGGGGGGTGACATTTCAACTTGGAAAGTTACAATTGCCCCTCTGCCTCAGCCCATCCACCCATATTAATACTGATTTTATTATCAAAACGGGAAGAGCAAATGTTCTCAGAGTCATACCATTTTATTGATGGTTGACAATAGGGTAGAAACTCAGACTTGTACCAAGTGCTTTCCAACAATTCTGCTATAACATTTTCCCACCTGGCAGAATCTTACAAAGGCCCCTTGGTCCAAGGCTATTTCTAATTCTTGTGGTATTAATAGCTGATTACACAAATGAACACACCTTTCCCCCACACGGCTTCCATTTGCCAATAAGCTAATCTTCCTTCTCTGCACAAGCTATGTAAAAGCCTACTTTTAAGAATGCAATCAGTCTAAGTGCACACAAACAAGTGTTCTTCTTGCTCCAGTATATCTAATATAATTTAGGCATGATCCACCGGTAGGTTTTTCCATGAAAGCTTCACCAAACCCAATTCGTTTTAATGGGACATGTGCAGGGAAATCTCCTGGTGGAACACACCCTTTATCTTTCCTCACTATGAAAATTAACACTTTCAAAGGGAAAGTCAGTGCAGACTGTGCATTCAGTCAATTGGAAAACGACTGCTGACATCTTTGGGAGCAGAGTTAGTCTGTAGTGACAGCTTTTGATAACCCAACTCTTAGAAACCAGAAAGCAGCACTTTGAAATACTGTTTTGAAAGGCTAAGGGACAGTAAATTTAATTTTAAAAGGACCCTCTGTCCACTATTCACAAAAGTGTGTATAATATTTTGCATAATATTTAAAATAGGTGACCGACGTATTATTTTAGCTCGATCTGCATGCACAGATGCACAGGTGGAAATGTAAGATCTTCTGCTGATTTGAACAGCTTTCAGTTGTGAAACCTGGCAAGGGCTCTTTTGTGATTCCAGGTACTATTTCAGGGGATGGAAAGCAGGCTGTGGAGCAGCCTATTTGCTAGCTATATAAGCAACTTTGTGGTAAAGCTGTTTGCATCTATGGAACAGCTTTCTCCATTCATGGCACATATATTTACAGGTTGTCAAGGAAAGCCCTTGATGGATGGATCTCTGTTCACGTCGTACAGCATGAGATCTTGGATGCCAACAGAATATTTCACGTTTAGAAATTTATTACAAGGGGCTAAATGAGTTCCTTTACCATATAACCAATTAAAACCATTATGGGTATTCAGTAATGTATAGAGTAATTATTCCATGAAAGGTAAGGGTAGATACCTTAATTCAAACTTCGGCATGATTAGGCTAGAACTTTAGTAGAACTAAATGAAATGCCTTTAATATTCTTAAATGAGTTCAAAGAAACAATCTAGTATTTTGTACACGAAAGGAGGAATCTGTGATCCAAAGCATTTAAAAGTATTGGAATTCCTGAGATAGGGTTTTTTTTAAACCTGAAGCCTGTGGGTATCATATTAAATACGGTAATGTCAGAAGGCCCTAAGTCACCAACATCCGAGTGAGTGAAAGCCAGTGATGAACTGGGGCTGGAACAAGTGGTTTTCCTAGGTCATTAGAGTCATCATCAAAGAGTGACAGAAATGGCCCTATGGAGAGTTCTTCCTAACACAGGTGGAGCTGAAAGCTATTGCTGGCTAAAGGTCTGAGCAACTGCTATTCTGATCCTTCTGTTGTTAGTAAGAACCTAGCTGACAATTAAGCAGGGCAGACACTTAAGGCACAACTATTGGTCTTGTAACAGTCATTTTTGCCTGATAACAATGGTATGACTGTGTGAGTTTTATAATCCTGGCAAACACGCATGTTTAGTGCAGACATAAAATGAAGCTGTATTTCAAAGGGTCATCAACAAGACACAAAATTACTCAAGCTACTGTAAGAATTACATACAAATGAGATCAGACATTAGAGGGAATTCTTAAGTCAATGAAATGATACTGTGAGTTGTGTAAAACTGGCAACTTTTGCCAGAAAACTCTTAGCTCCCTCACATCTCACTTGCTACCTTCTTCTAGGGTGTGATTCTTAAACCATCCATGCAGGTTGTTGCCACTCTTAGTGGATTTTTAAAAAAGAAGATTCCCTTTATGGTTAATAATGGGAATCTTCCATCCACCTAGAATTTCCTTCCTCATAGGTTCGAATGAGAACCTTTTTATTTCATCTGTATTTGTCCACAGAATCATGACTGTGAAATGTTCACCTAGATTTACTCTCTTTAACCAAGCAATCCAGATCATTCATACAACAGCGATTATATAATATGAGAGGACAACCCTACCTAAATATGGTGGGGAATATGGTGAGACAGTAGCACCGGACAAGGAAGAAGGACCATATATATGGGCTGATAGTTCCTGAAAAAAGGATACTCCGGTAGGTTTCCACGTGAAAAAAAGTTTCTATATGCTACTATTAGTCTACTAGCAACTTTATAAATATGTGGGAACCACTTCCAATGGCTTCTAAAGATATGGTTTATTGACAGGTTTGAAGGATCCTTGGAACAACAATGATAGGTTTGTTCTTAAGGTAGACTTCTCAGAAGACAATGTTGACACTGTGCTGCATCCTATTACAGGATAGTACCTGAGTTAATGGATGGTAGGAAGACTGTATTGGACAGATCTTTTTAAAGGCTCACCTTTTGACTCCTTTGCTTATAACTGGAAAGATTTTCAGACTTACTATGAGAATTTTTTTTTCAGCAGCAGATCTTATTTTTGTCTAAAAAAGAAACCGTATAATGGCTAACAATGATCCAGCTACTTTTACACCACTTTTAAAAGTCACCCCAAAAGGTTAAATAGGCATGAACCCAGTAGGGCAGAATATTTTTAATACAGAATTATTAATCAGGAAGATTCCATTCCAGTAAAAATCATCTGTTCCACTCAAACTTTTTTCTTTCAAGAAAATTGAAGATGGAAACTGTTGACAGTGAGCAAGACTGTTAAAAAGTTGTAAACTTCACACTGTATTTGAGCACTTCAACAAGATTTTTTAAAAACCCACAGTACCATTTTTCAGGGTTTGGAAGACAGAGCCAGATTTCCTGCTTGGTTAAAAGGAAAACTTATTGAAGGTAAGTTCAGATAAACCCTTAATGTGATAATAAATTCACCATGAGAGGTTACCTCTCACTGATAAATATTGCTTGGCTATGTGAAAACAGTTACCCCACAGATGACAGTATGTGGTGGAGGGTATAACCAGGTTTTCACAGGACAACTGAATTTACTATATAAAACATGGTTGTGTGAGTAACCGCCAGTAGTCACAGGAGTTCCCGCAGTTTGGAAATGGTCCACATTTCCCTTTGTTCAAGCACATCAGCGCTATGAAAAATGGCATCTCTTTTCCAAATATTAGCAATATATCCTTTAGAATATGTAAATCTGCTCCTATAACTTTAAGGCAATTAGATCATGGATCAACAAGATTTAACCTCTACAGGAAAAAAAATACTGCACTTTTGTTCACTTTGTGGTCAGCAAAATAAAAGACAGCTCCCACCTGTGACGATATGGTTCTTTATGCATATAGGAAAGGGAAACAGTAAAAACGAGCACATGCCACATACCAGATGCAGCTTGAACATGGACTTAAACTAGTACCTTGAATCTAGAACGCATCAGCTGAACAGGGCAACCTGCTTATACCAAGCCAGAACTTCTAGCTCAGTGACTGGCAGCTGCTCCCTGTGGTTTCCAGCAGGGATCTTTCTGAGCCCTAGTTGAAGATACCACGGATTGAATCTAAAGTCTTTTGCATGAAAGCATGTGAAGCGAGCACAGAGTGGCGGCCACACCCCCGGCCCATCCAGGTCCATATGGTGGATGTGGCAAGCAATCCAAGAAGAAATACATTCAAAATAAAAGGGAGCAAATGCACACAGGAAGGCAAAGCACAACTAAACAGAAGATTTGTCATTTCCTTTGTGATCTTTTGGTTCCTTCTGGGATGCAGAATCCTGAGTTGTCTTCCCTTAGTCTCTGGCACGAGTGCATTTCTCCCTCAAAAATATTTATGCCTCATGCCCGCTGCTACTGGAAAGCCTATCACCTGAAATGTTTAAACCATGGTTGAAAGCAGAAGTCATTTTGCACAATGAAACCACTTCATGAAGCAGCCCACCCTCCTCTAGGATTTCGTGTCCTTTCCTAGTTTCTCTTTCCCAAGGAACTAGTGAGGATGAATTTTGGCTCAGGCGTTGGGGCACCTTGTCTTCTGAGGTCCTGCTTAGTGTTTCGTTCCATTTAGTCTTCTTGACATGAAAAGGTCCTGGAGAACACAGCTGCATAGTTTGTTCAGATGAGTCTGGAGACTGTGCAGGTATTTTTGGGAAGCCCACATGGTCCAAAATGGAGGCATTGGTGGGACTATCCTTCTTTAGCCCAAAGAGAGAGTCTCTGTGGCTGCTATAACTAACACGCTTCCTTGGCGAGGGAGGAAGCTGCTTCCCACAAAGAATGCTGTCGTCTTGGCCAAAATTCCAGCTGGTGGGATCAGAAGTCTCACTGCTGCAAAGCAGAGCAATATTGCTTACACTTGGTGCGTTGGATTTATTCTGAAATAAAAAGATGCATATCAGAAGAGTGCATTTTGCACCGGTTTTTCTGAAAGAGTCATTTTGGATTGTCTTGACAGAAAACTGGAATATGAATATTGAACAAAATACTAACTCTTTGTCAAATGGACTATCTGCTCTTCATTGTATTGACCATGGGCTAAACTGCATGGCAGCTGATATCTAGTAAACAGCTTCAAACTTTGATTCTCCCATCTCTCTTTCTCATTAAAAAATTACATTCCAATTTAAGGTAAAGAGAGGAAAGCTCTGATCAGTGTTTTTCAATGGTTTTATAGCTGAAGAACACACCTTTGTTTTGCATTAACATTTAGCAGAAACTCAGAGGGTGCAGACAATTTCAGTCGGATTGAAAATTCATCTCTGGAAGTACCATTTCTTGAGCAAAGCAACACTTCTGGGGAATTGAGCTCCAGCCAGAGAGGGGCTTGTTGTCTTTGATTAATCTTTTACCTTAGCATAACTGATCATGTAAACAGCATGGAGATCAGTCTCTCTCTCACACACTCTCTCTCTGTTTGGTCTGGATTTAAAGCTAGAGGCACACTTCAGTCTTCCACTAGCTATGGCATCTGTCTCCAAGAAAGAGCCAGCCCTAGAACAGCATCCCAGAGAGGTGTGCCTGGTGACCACAGACTTGTCCTTTTGTGGCCAGGTGAAGCTCTTTTATTTTGTCAGCCTTTGCAATCTTCATTTTCAAGTATTTTTACATCATTTCAGCCAATGTGAGTACATGTTTATAATCACTGTAAGACATTCCTTTGATGACTTTCAGTAAACAATCCTGCTACCCTTCAGTAAATAAAAAAAATGCCCCCCACATTTGGAATAGTTTTTCCTTGTAAATGACACAGAACTACAAACAGAAGCAGCATTTTGCTTAAATGTCACCCTGAACAGTCAATCTGCATTTGAAAGCAATTACTAGTTAGCAAAGTCTATCGTGGACAGCAGCTCAACTTGCGAGATATCTGCAAATCTAACTGGTTTTTCCAGCATACCATCTAGTTTTGGCAGATGATGAACGATATTCCATCTTTCACATAATTTCTGTTTTGAACTCATTCTGCTAATTATCGACAGGACCACAGAGTTTCATGGGTAGATTAATTCAAATCTGAGTAACGATGAGAAATCAGCTCTGTTAACTCTTTCAAAGGTGCTCATTACTTTAAAAACCTTTAGTAGGCTTCTCACATGAAAGGTATTCCATGTACCTCAGCATTTGACTGCTCTAGGCTTGATTCTAGCATGCACAGTGGGTGCCTCTCTATATCCACCAGGGACTGTTGGTGGTCATGAAAGCATTTCAACAGACCTGGAACCATGAAACACCCTGCGATGGATCCTAAAGGGTGAAGGAGACCCAATTAAATCCACAGAGCTTGAGAGATCTCTGAGAAACCTATGTCCCACTGATTTCAAAGTGTGTACTCAAAGTGTGATTAAAGCTGGATCCAACCCCCTGTTAAACACACCTCTCCTATCACTGAGGGCAGGAAGAGGGCAAGGTACTAACCGTTGTCTTGTAATCAATATCATCCATTGATCGAAAGAAGTCCAGGCTCTTGGCTCCAGAAAGCTTCCCTTGATCAGAACTGTGTGTACTCAAACTGTCCAAAATCTCTCCCAGTAAGTCCATTTCTCCAGGGGAAAAAGAAGTTTTGGCCATTTCACCAGAGTCGTCACTGTCATACAAACAATAAGATGTTTCCTCACTATCTTCTGATGACAATCTAAAGGAAAACAGAAAGCCATTTTAGCACTGACATAGATCAAGATCATAACCGGGAATATGAATCAAAACAAGTTTCAGGGATAATTATAAAGACTTACTTTGACAAAATAAATCACTTCTTAGCCCTTTGTACTCATCATCCAAAGCAAAAAAAAAGCATTCTGCAGACATTGAATATTTGATATTGCCACATATATTTTTGCAATTTATTCAAAATCTTCCCCACCCCTTGTCCTAATATGTCTGATTATTTATGTTCAGATTCACACTGGAGTGATGCTCACATATTCTGCTTTTCTCACACTTGTGAAATACAGTGAGTTGTGAAACATTATCTTTTCTAATCTCCTGAAATGAAAAGAATGCTGCTTCTTGTCCTTTACTTAGGATGGAAAGCTAGGAGATGGTTTACTGCTGTAGGCAGAAAAAAAAGTACAATGTAATGCATTGTGACAATGCCTCGATACATATACCTTTTGTGTGTGAAAATCTCACTTAGGAAAAGCGTAGACCCAGAATTGTTCTTTTGAAGCCTGGGTATTTGCAAATACTGTTTGGTGGCACTCTCACAGCTCTGAGAGCAGAAATAGTTTTAATAAGATCCAGCTGCAATCAGATTTTCTTATGATGGACATTTCTCCAGAGCATACCTATAACGTAACTTGCAGAGCATGCCACCACAGCTTCCTTTACAAAAGAACAGTGTTTCCCAAATGTCTGTTAGCTAAAGCAACTTCTTTTTGAATTTAAAAATTGGAAGAGAGTTTCACCATTAGAGATAACCTGTTTTTAGTGAGTACCAGAAAGATGCATGCCCATTCAGAAGTACCTGCCGCCTTCATCCTGAGTCTCTAATTTGACTTTGCAACTGGCAAGAGGAATCCTCAAGCTGCTACTCAGACACACACCTACAACGGGTACCCCTGTAAGAGCAGGGAACTCTGCCATATCTCTGCATTGGAAGTAATTAGTCCTATACATTTCTAACTGGAATTGCAACTCACTGAATTCAGTGGCAGTCACTTGCACCCTGAATGATCTAATTAGATGCAGCAGATTTAAGTCTAAGCAGAGGGGGATTAGAAGGGGAGAAGCACAGATCAAGAAATCATGTATGTGGTGAGGATCTTCCCTTCTGGGTTAATGTTTAATCAAGCAGTTTCCTTATGATGCATCAGGGTGCAGTGTCCAAGAGTTGGATAGAAGGCAGAGTTTAATTCCCAAAAGCTCCTGCTAGTGGGCCAAAGACCAGAAAGGCTGGCGGCTGGAGGCAATCACATCTGGAGATCTACAGAAACTCATCCCTGCTCCACCATGCAGGAGCAGCAGTGGCCTTTGCGTCTATGAACAGACACTCCTAGTGTCAGCACGCTGATGCAGAAGGGGGTGCGAATAAGAATTTATACTTATTATTTATTTCTATCCCACCTGTTCTCCTGCAAGGAACTCGGATTCATGTGTTCTTGCTCCACATCTCCAGTGATCCTCACAACAGCAACCCCATGAGGTAGGTTAGGCTGAGAGTGAATGACTGGCCCCAGGTCACCCAGTGAACTTCATGGCCAAGTGGGGACTAGAATCTGGATTTCCTCACTCCCAGACCAACAGTCGAACCACGTATACTAGCTGGCTCTTTTATACACCTGCCCTGCTCCCTTGCACTTTCCATTTCGTCAGCATCCGCAAGCCAACTCTTGGGCAGAGGCAGTGTGAGTTCCACTGGCAGCCTGAAGAGGCCTCCTAGGAAGCATCTATTTGAAATCCTAATCAACTGGTGGCCTTGGATATTTTCACCTGCCAGGTGTGGTGAGGGAATTTGGGTGTGATAAACAGCTGCATCCATCACAACAAGTGAGCAAGTACAGGCGAGGAATGTGGCTATCCAGAGGCATCTTGGGAACTGCAGCAGGGAAGGATTTCTTTTAGAGCATGGCTGAGGTTGAGCACTCATGGACCAATAACGCAGAAAGGCAGCACTCAAGACTTCAAATTCTGTGGTTGAGGGCCAGCTACGCTAGCCCATAACGGACCCGTCACCTTGAACTGCTTCTTGTCATTGTGGATTCAGTTCAAATTAAGTGAATGTTAATTATACTGTGGTCCTAGTCTACCCAATCTAATGTGCATCATCTCTTTATCTAAGTGGTGGAGGTGCTAATAATTTCAGTTTGTGATAAGCTAGTCAAGGTAATTTTTTCCTTATATAATATGCTGTTTCATCCACATACACCAATTCACCTCACAATAGCTCAATCACTTTCTTTCAGATTCCAACAGGCTGCAAGTTATTCAGGTTTCTCTTTGTTTCTCTACTTCTGTGTGTTTACTAATTTTTCTGCAGTATCTGATTTCCCCAGTTTCTAGTAGCATTTTATGTTGTTTCTTCCATAAATCAAGATACTGCTCAGGATTCTTCTGTCATTCTGAACAGTGCCAAATAATTGGTACATTGGTGCCATTTTGGGTGACCCAATGTTTCTCTCAAACTCAGTTGCTGTCTGGAATATAATAGCACATCACAGTTTTCTCCACCCAGAAAAACCAAATAATTTTATTCATTTGCCTTGGATTTTCAACTACTCTGAAGGAGAACAGAATCCAGCTGTGAACTCACTGGGCTTCAAAGCACATTAACTTACTTGCTTCCTCTGTCTATTTCATCTTCAGCATCTTCATCCAAGGCAGAGTCACGATTCCGTGTTCCACTATGAAGATTCCCAAACCGTGACTGCAAAAGGAAAGTCACTCTTTACATCTTTTTGCCACATGTCCTGTAGGCTGCCAAGGGATCCTGAAAGTAGCACTGATAAAAAGACTGCAGTAGTTCCAATCAAGTGTCCACAGAAATTTGTTGTAGTGATATGCGAAGCATGCAAATGAATCCATCATTTATCCCAAACTTTTGAGACCAGATGGATCAACGATAGGCTGGTTCACATGACAGCTTTTCTCCTTCCATGAAGAACAATGGACAAAGCGCCATTGGTTTTGCTGCATTTAAATCATAGTTCAAGCATGATCATATCTGGGATGTATTCACTTAACTGTATATGACACTTTTCTAAAAAAAATCAAGCTAACTTATATTCAAACAACACAGAAATAAAACCATAACTAAGAACACATTAAAATTTAGCAACAGTATACTCAAGCACAATAGAAATATTTTGTATAACCCAGAAAATGGATTACAAAGCCAGCAAGAAAAATACAATGTCATCTACAAAAACACCTTGAGAAAAATTAAGACACTGCTTGTGATATAGTAAGATCCTGGAAATGCCATCCAAAATCAAATGGATTTCACATTTTAAAACAGGGCATTGGTGAGAAATCTCGCCTTAAAAGTAGTTATTTTAAGGAAAGAAGCCCCAAGTGGAGGCCACAAGCAAAAAGTAAGCCCCACCATTGAGAATCCTCACTCTGACCAGTAGTCCACTGAATAAAAGAAATACAAACATTAAACCAGGAACCAGCAAAGAATGGAAAGCACAGGAAAACACCTATTCCTAAGCTGTGATGCTCTCAAGCAAAGAACTAATCAGCAAAAAGGAAGGAATGTGTATTCAAAACAAGGGATGGGATCAATGGCATGCGTGCCTCTCCGTGCATCCATCAGCACACTTCAATTCCATCCCCCTATAAGCTGAACCAAGTTCCTTCTCCTTCCTCTTTCCCATATTATTATTTCCCCAGCATTCTGGGCGATTTACAACAGCACATTAATAATACAATAAAAAATGTACCTTATTAAAGTATCATAAAATGCTTACAATACATAATTTAAAGCCAAAAAATCAATTACTTGAAGAAAATCTTAAGACCTGTTTAAGAACTAGCGGGCCCCAGTACACTAATTGAATGTCCCACAGTAGAGGATGGTCCACTGCACCAAACAGATGTAAAGTTGGTGTCAGGTGAGCTTCAGTGGAGAGCTCGTTCCCTAACTGGGGGGCCACCCCAGGGGAGGCCACCACTGACCTTCTCCTTGTTGCCACCAATCCACCTTGGAGGTGCAGTTGCAGGCAGGTCCCAGAACTTGAAATGCACTCACGGCTCATGCCAGCCAGAGGCTCCTGCCAGAGCTCATCTTGGGGAAGGGCGAAATGGTGCCAACCAGCAGCCTGAAGAGACAGCAGGCTTGTCTTCTGCCCTACACAAATCTGGGGAGGCAACATTTTTTTCTTGGGAGAGAGGACCTGGTACGGAGAGCAGAGTGCTAGAGAAGGTCAGGAGCCATGTAGACTGAGAAGAACTGGGCTGCACACGTGTTCAAAGTGAATGCACAAGAAACCCAAGGTGTTTTTTTTTAAATATTCAAGCAAATAGATGTTTGAGCCATACAAGCATCTTGGTTGCTCCCAAGATGTGCTTTGAGATGGTGAATCAGATAAAGATTGCATCGCGCTTGGAGATTCAAAGGGGAGGATAAGCTTATCAATAGTTATTGGGCAAGGCAGCTACACATTCCCACCTGTAATCGGAGTAGTACATCATTTGCTGAGGAACATGAACAAATGGGCACTGGCACACTCACGTCCTACTTGTGGACTTCCCCACAAGTTGTCGGATCCTTTTCCAGGACTAGAGCACCCTTGGTCTGGTTCCCATCTGAGGTTTCTTAAAGTACATCTATAGAACTATAGGCAGGGCATGGAGATAAAGAAGAACTGTTGCCAGTCACATAGGATGGGAAGGAACTAAGAATTGAGAAGTTCTGGCTTTGTGGTCAGTCAAACAAGCTCAGAGGTATCCTCTCTTTTTTGTCCCCAAGATTTCGGAGTTTCCCTGAGTTGCATGCCCTGTGGAGTAGCTCAGCACTAAGAGTTCTCTCAACAGTCAGAGAAGATGTAGGTGGATTTTCGCACTTTTCTCTGGATACCCAGGACTTAGGTGAAGAAATTACAAGGGGACAACTGAAGACCCATGGAAAAACTGAGAGGTTTTTCAGTAGAGAAAGTGAAATTGAAAGGCGACTGCTTTGGCTCAACTGGAGCCGTGAGCGAGATGCGCACAGGGGAAAAATGTGTATCGTTTATCATCAGTGATATAACAGACAGTATGTAATAGGTGTCTGGCACATAATTTGCAGCACAACTTTTCCAAAAAGATTACTTTCTTATAAAATGCTAAGAAACAACAGTGTAAAAAAAGAGAAAGAAACCCTTAATAAATGCTAAAAGGAAAGCTGTAAATCTTTTCCAAATCTTTACTAGATGAAGTGACATAGAACGCACACCTGCAAAAACTGTCAAAGTCATTTAGGATAACTTTCCCTTACTGATGTCCCCTGCTGTTTGCAGTTCCTTAAGCTTATAATTTCTGTCTTTTCTGTATTTTTAAATGGGCACATTTTTCTTTGCCAGTTTTGGAAAAGGAAAAAAAGCAGCAGAATTCTGTTTCCTTCTTGATCAGTATTCTAATAATAACCAGACCTCTTTCATTGCCTAAAAGAAAGCATTTCTTTCAAGATCCAAGAAACGAAAAGATCCAAGAAAGCTTGGAGGGCAATTGCACAAAGTTAGAAACAAACCTTAACTTCCAATATATACACATTCTGTTTATAAAACTACTTATATTAAACTATATATATGACTGTATAAGTTTCAAATCTTTGTGTTGAATAAACAGGCAATGTTGCTTGCTTTTTGTTACGAAATGTCTTTCATAAAAACCTTATTAAAACATTCAGACTATTTTTATGCTGGCACATCAAAAGGGAAGCCCCAGAATTTTGAATCTCTCTTCCCCCAGGAACCTGTATAATTTCTGGAAGAGGTATAAAACATTTCTCTCTGGGTTACCATTCAATAGCTAGGGTTAACTCCATTCAATTGGGGGGGGTGGGGGGGGGGTGTCTCTTTAAAAAAAATATATATATATATATATATA
Organism: Varanus komodoensis; assembly: GCF_004798865.1. NCBI lineage: Eukaryota > Metazoa > Chordata > Lepidosauria > Squamata > Varanidae > Varanus > Varanus komodoensis. The sequence goes on along the minus strand of NW_025335641.1, from coordinate 17,697,369 downwards.
TATATATATATATATATATATATATATTTCCAATACTGCCTATCCTGACTCACTAGAAGAGGGTAGGATAGAAACTGGGCTAGAAAAATCATTTAAAAGGTCATATACAAGCCCCCAAAGTGCCATATCTGTGACGGTCTACACTCCCCAGAATGATCCAGATTCAAATAATGTGTCCTTCATTAAAGAAGACCATGATCGTTGCCTGTTGCTAGCAAGACTGATGCTTATGTCTGGTATTCCAGCACATAGCTGCTACTTACTGTACTATCTAAAAGGTAAGAACAGGTCTGTAGAAGCCACTAGATGCTGCTGGTGATACCCGAATAACAAAATTCGGCGTTTACTTGTATCTTACTGGCACAGCCAAAAGGAACAAGTAGCAATCCTCCTTTCTGAGCCACGGGGAAATGAGCTTGTAAAAATTAAACAGGCAAAATGAGGAGAAACCATTTGAATTTGAAATGAACTCAGCTTTAAAACAAATCACAAAAAATGGACGCCATCTACCTTAGGGAGCAGCCCTATGCATATTTAGACAGAAAAAGGCATGCAGTTCCCAGTATTCTCCTCCCAGAAAATTAGTAAACAGAAATTTAAAAATAATAATCAAAGAGGCACAGAGCAGATGAAATACAATCTTTTACTGGCCCTGCAAAATATCATTTCAGTAATGAAAGCTATAGTGTAAGTGTATTTAAATATCATAAGCTTATTTGAATATGCATAGGCCACCATTTCAACTCTGGTCTATATGAGAACGTAACACAGCCATTTAGTCTACAATTGCTTTTCTTCAAATAAAAGCAAGTAAAGGATTAAGACCAACGAGATGAGTCTTATTTGCAGATAAGTGGGAAAAGTCCTGAAGCCCTGGATTAACAACAATTATGTTGAGCAAGATGAAAATTTTTGTTTTCATGTTCAAAGTCAAACAAGCTACAGGGAAAAGCCTATGACCTTGGCTCCTACTTGGAGGTTTTTCAGAACATCTGGCTAGTCATAGTTGGAAACTCAGTGCTGGATCTTGGTCTCATCCAACAGGGTTCTTCTAATATTCAGAATAAAAGTAAATGTGCCCCAAGTCAGTATAATCTTAAATCCAGATTTACAGATCTGCTTTAAATGATATGAGAATAAAAGGGCTGCTACAAACAGAGCAAGTGGTGTTAGTACTATTTGATTTTGCCTGTCCCTTGTCCCCAATCCACTGTGTCTGAGTAGGGTCTTGGTGTTGTATCAAGTCCATGAAGTTTGGATGACACTGATTAGTTTGATCCATTTCATTCTGGCTTCTGGCCTGTACTTGGGAAACAGAAATTTCCTCGGTTGCCTTGTGTGGACAAGTTAAGACAGATAATAGATGTGGGAGTATGAACTTAAAGTTCTTTCAGACTTCTTAGCAGCTTTAAGTTACCATTAGCCATGGTATCTTCTTCCACCACCTAATCCCAATGAGGCTCTTGATATACTGAACAGGTATTTAGGGACAGTGGTGGAATGGAGAAACATTAACAAACTGAAGCTCAATCCAGGACAGAGTGGGGAAATGAGCTGATCTGAATGGTTTAGATCTGATGAGGTCATATCTAGATATGTGGACCAGAAGTGCTTCTGGATTTGATTTTGTCCATGGATTCCTCAGTGGCATCAATTGCCAAAGGTGCATTTTAGGCCAGTTACTGACTCTCAGCCAGGCGTGCCTCACAGGGTTGTTGGGAAGATAAAATGGAGGCGGATTATGTAAGCCACCATGGATTCCTTGCAGGTGGAAAAAAGTGGGCTATAAAAGTATTAAATGACAACAACATTATACCCTGCTTTCATTCTCTTGCAAGGAACTCAAGGTAGCTTACAAGATTTTCTTTTTCCCCTTTTTCCCCTCACAACCACCACCCTGTTAGATAAGTTATGCTGAGAGTCAATGCCCAAAGTCTCCAGGTGAGCTTCATGGCTCAGAGGAGACTAGAACCCGGAATCCCTGAGTCCCAGGCCAACATTCTAAGCACTATGCCACATGGGCTCCCAGTAAAATTAAAATAAATTCAAGATGCTTCTTTTGGCATTGGTATTAAGAAAAGAATAAAAGGGCCTACTCTCTTGCCCACAGGCAAGGGTCAGTACAGTGGCTGAAAGCAGAAACAGGATTTTCACAGTAATGAAGAAAACCTCAGCTCCTTTGGAACTCTCTTCCAAGGCCTCATTAGTGCTGCTCTGTATTTTTCCCCTAGTTTGCATTTGGTTGAATTGTGTATGTCTAAAAAAGTGCTACCAGCTTTGCTTGCTTTGCACTGAAATCATTTCATGGTCTCCATACAGAAATTTTATTGTTATTTCCATGCATTTTAGGTTGTAATCTTATACTCCCTGTCTTCAAGGGTGTACAGATTTTTGAATCTAACCCTCTGAGGGTGAAGGGAGAGAGTTTCTCTCAAGAGGGTCATAATCTTGGATGCCCATTTCCAGGCCCCACAGAAACTTACTGGTAGAAGGGAAAAGATGCATACTGACCAGTCTTTGGAGGGCATGCTGGGGAAGTTTCCCATAATTCTGCATTGCGCATATGCCAAGAGCCAATAGAGTAAGACTTGGGAAAGGGGGGTTCATGTTCCAAGGCTGTCACAAAGAGGAAGGTCACAATCTCTTCTTGCTGATACCAGAATGCAGGACACAGAATAATCAATTCAAGCTGTAACAACCCAATTTCAGGATAGATATCAGGAAAAGCTTCCTCAGTGTCCGAGCAATATTGCAATGGAACCAGTTGCCTAGAGAGGTGATGGGCTCTCCCACACTAGACACATTTAGAAAGAAACTGGACAGTGAATTGGTGTCCTGCAACAGAAGGGGGTTGGACCTGATGGCCTTCATGGCCCCTTCCAACCCTACCATTCTATAATTCTATGGCTGTGAAACTACTGCGTGACTTTGGGCCAGTCACTAACTCAGCATCTGACTTGCTCTGCAGGACTGTTTTGTTCATTGTCTTCTGCATTTTAACTCCACAAGGTTGTGGCTTGCTCAGAAGTTCCAGTGCTTAAGCTACCCACCCCCAAAAAGTGCAATTTGTCTACTGAAATTTCATAGACTACTCTGTGAAGACAATTAGCCAAACAAGACAAAAAGCAGGATGAAAATCCTTAAAATAAAGAAGAGCACATTTTAGTTATGTGGGAAGAAAGCACCTCATATTAAGGTGGGGGGGGAGATACAAAATGAAAACTGTTCAGGAAAAGCACTGGCTCCATTTGTTGCTGCACTTGAGTTTTAAAAGTGGAATGGGTTCTTTCTTAAGATTTTCTGCTTGGAAGAACCAGTGCCTAATATTTAAAGACAATATTGCTGGAATTGTGTTTTTCATAACAGTACCTCCTTCCCCATGTCATATCACGTAGCTATGAACAACTGGGGGTGGTGAGGAAGATTACTTTCTGGGAAAGTCAGTGATGGAAAGTCTAGATGGGATAAGTGCCTAAAATGTCTATCCAATGAGCAGGTGAGGTAGCTGTTGTAACAGGGAAGGCAAAATTCATTTCAAAATGCAGCATTCATTATCTGTCTAGGAAGAGGAAAGGCATTTACACCACCAGAGGGCAGTCTCGTAATTTCTTGCAATCTAGCTTTCTCATTTTTAATTAAAAGATATTCTCAGTGTTTTCCAGTATAGATGCATCATAACTGACATGCAAAGACAAAGATCCTCTCTTAAAACAAAAACTACATTACCAGGTGTACCAAGAATGTAGATTATGCTCGCTTTTGTCCAAAATATTTTGCTAATTGACTGAATTTACCATTTTCAACAATATTTTTTTTCTCCTTGAAGATGAAGCACAGTATGAAACCATATATTCAATACTGCTCGTTGTTACTCTAGATGACATCTGTCACATACAATATTTTATTCACATTACTTAAATTGCTAGATACGGCTTAATGCTTGCTCCAGTATCATGCAGAATTTCCAGCAGCAGAAACTAAAACTGTGGAAAGATAGTGCTGTGTGCATGATGCATGATTCCAAAGCTTTCAGCTGAATTTGATTTCAGCTGAAAACATATAATATTCCTTTCTCTGCTTCTGAAATAATTACGCTCACATTCGCTTTGGATCTGTCGCATGCAATCTTCTATTCACTGCATGGATGTTTATCAAACCAGGACTGAGTTTGATTTGCTTTGTGTATTCTCTCCTCCTCAATTCCTTACTGAGAGGACAGGATGGCAACAAGCTACAGAGTTCACTGGTGGTTGTGTGAAGTGGGCAGAACAGAAGAGAGATTGGAAGGGAAGCTTCCTAATGCATGGGGACTCCCTGAATTTTGGAAGCAATCAACATGCCAGCCTGCAGGAGATTTGGCATGTGCGAAATGGTGGCCACACAAATGCACGCAGAGATACATGCTGCAACTTGAATTGCATGTAGCCCTTACAAAGAAATTACAGCATGTGATATAATTTCCTCTTCCAGGACAACACACACACACAAATTCCTTTAAATTAAACGTTTTCCTAAACAAAGCAAGGGACAGCGAAGTACATTTCAGAGGGCTTCCTTAATTACATTTTAGTGATGATTTGTGGATGATATTTCATCACGCCAAAATCTACAGTGAAAACTTCAGGATAGGATGCAACTGAAATCTCAGCTAAGAAAATGTTGTTGCGATTTCACAAGCGATGTTAAAAATAAAGTTTCAGTAATGAGGGACACTATTTTTAAAATGCAACATCTCTATGAAAAGCAATTCATCTGCTCTTCGGATACATGCATATTTCAAATAGTGCTGGCATGCTGATATTCTTGAAAAATCCATACTTTGTACCCAAATGTCCTATATATTTTATTACAGCTACAAGTTACTGTGCGCCTCAAGGTACAAATCTTATATATATTTCATTGGAGACAAGGATGCTCTGCTAACTTATTAATTATAAAGTGTGCTCATGGTTGGGTTACACAAGATTGTGCCAAATGTGTGAGAATGCTCTGTGAGCTAGAGACTATTTAAACCATGGAATAGTTTATAGCAAATGTCCTCCACATCAGCCGAGATAATGCTTCTGACGAGAAATCCTAGAGAAATCATATTCAGGATAGCAAGAGATCTGCCAAGATGTTTTTGCCTTTGTTCTGCCTGAAATCTCCTTTTGTAAACAATGCTGCAGAAATGGGGTGGATCCTCCCCTCATTTAGCTGAAAGGCAACCTATATGAGCACTAAACAAAAAGACCCGGGAAACATAAACAGTAGCGAGCTTATCATTTGTGCCTTTTACGAAAGAAAGAAGAAATGGAAGTGTGACAAAATTTCGAATGCTGAAATGTAGCATACTTTGCTTTCACTTTCCTTTTCAAAGCATCCTGACATTTATTGTAGGCTTGCATTCAGTCTAACTTACACAGGGAGGAGAGGAGAGGAATTACTAGTTAGCCGTGAAGGCATGAAAGAGTTAACAGCGAAATGCATGCCAAGGTTTTAATAAGGCTTAACAATAAAAAGCTTCAGCCCTCCACTTTCACTAGATTTTGTTGTGGTGGATTTTCCCTTGCTTAGGGCAATGCATCTGTTAATTTTGCCTCATGATGCAGTTGGGTTTGCTCTCTTTCTCCCCTCCCTCCCTTGCACACCCATAGCCAAACAGCCCGGAATAGCCATGAGGGGGCTGACACCATGTCTTACAGAAATAGAACAATTCTTTCTAGAACATCTTAGGCAAAGATCAATCGTGCATTTCTTAGTTGTGTTTTGCTTTGGGGTCTCCTACCCACCACCTGCAGGAGCACATTTAACACACAAACAGAGAAGCTAATAGGATAAAATAGCTTGTGGAAAAATTATTTACCTTGCATGCAGAGCTAGCTAGCAAGCTAGCCAGACTATTATAATTCATTAATCGGAAAAAAGTCTATTGTTGATTTGACAGTAAAAAAAGCAGCCTATGGTGGCTGTGATAGAGATGAGTAAATATTCATTGTTAACTACTGATCTGCACTGTGACCAATGCCGATATTCTCACTGGGCCAAACTGGTCTTGTTTTCAATAAAAGCAGAGAAGTACCCTTTTTCCCTTGAGCCCTGTTAGACTGAAGCTGCAGTTGGAACTGTCATCTTCATACAAAAGCAAAGGGGCTGGGTTTTACAAACGCAAAGCCTAATTGGGAGATCTACATGGCTGTACCCTTGACATTTATTTAAACCTCATCAGAAAAACAGGAAATAACCGAACTAATTAGCACATGGGTATACGAACTGCTATTTGTTGGGGTAGAAAGCATATTCATATTCTACTCTAGAAAATGACAATAATACTAATGACTGTGTCAGAAACAACAGTATTAATGTGCTTGTTCTTCAAGAATGAAGATGACTTTGGTTTTATATACCATTTTATAATGCCAACTCTTCAAAAGCCTGGCCCCAAATTATTGATATATTTTTAATGTATTCACACATTTGCAAATGAGTAATTTGAGATTTGCTTCTTTAGAAACAAATACGATGAATTTTCAATCTCAGATCTAGAATGAAATGGAAAAATATTAAATCTCTCAAGGCTCGTGTATATTTAAGTTCTCATATTGCTTATCTTATGTACCTTGGAAAATGTAATTCGTAGGTATATGTTTTGCACTAAAATTCTAAAAAGGTTAATGAACAGAAATCACCATTAGGACAAATGTAGCACAGACAACAATAATTAGAAATCAGATATACATAAGATGTCATTTATACTCATACATGATTACTTAGTTAGCTAAAGATTTATAAGTACCAGCCTAGACAATGATGTTTGGGATCTAGTAATAACATTTATTCTCTTAACAATACATTTCCAATATCCTTAGCTAGTCATTAAAAACTGGGTGGTTTAATTACCTGGTTTATGCATAGGATATACTGCTCTCAAAATTGTCCAAAAAGATGTAAAATGTGTAATAAATTAAGTGTTCTGCCAGCTCACAGCTCTCAATAATGATACAACATACATTTATAATTTATTAAGACTGGCCCCATTACTGAACAATTAATGTGGAAAAGCAGGTAGAACTAACTAGAAGATAAATCAGTAGATTTCTCATTTTCATAGATGCAATAAATATATAAAGATAGATATGTGTGAAACTCCAGATTAAAGCTACAAATTATCCATGTCTTTTGTATTTAATAGATAGCTATTTGTTTTAAAAACTAAATATCAATCATAACTATCAGTTCATAGAGCTTGTAGTAGAAGATGCCATGCTAGTTGTCATGATGCTTTAAAGTGTTAGCAATTTGTTTGTGGTTGAGGTTTTCTCAGTTGTCAATATATTAAATATTTACAGAGCTGGGTTTACATAAAGATACACAGTGCACCAAAAACTGGGTGCACTGCATGTCTTTACGTAATGCACACTGAGAGTTACAGATGCAGTTTACCTCCATGGACTGAAAAAAAAATATATTTAAAACTGAATGCTGCCTACTTGACTAATTAAAATACGAGCATGCATACATTATTGCTGATGATCTTTGGAGTAAGGTAGGGGTGGCAGAAGGTAGATATGAATACACTGGTTGCTGTAGATTGGGAAACATTTCTGACTCCCAATTATTTAACAATAGCAGTAGTAAAATGACTCCTCTCCCCCTAAATTATATTAATTGAAATGAACAAAGCTGGATTGTTTTTTAAAAGTACAACAACCTCCATTCACTTCTGGAACTCAAACACTTTCTGGGGCTGAAAATACTTTAATTTAAATTGTATGTCTCATGCATCAGGTTTCAGCTGGTGGTTCCCAATGTTCTCTTAAGGAAACAAAGTAGTTCTTGCAATCTAGAAGTTCCCTCAGCATTGGATTAAGGGATTGATGATAAGCCTAGAATTGATGCTGACACAACTGAATCTCATCCTACAGTATGCTGGTACTATGCATTCACACATACATACTTGCATTCCCACAGGAATTTTGTGAATGTCAACACTTATTTAAAAGTATTTGTTAGCATTCATGATGTATATGTCTAAAATGTGCAGAAGATCTATTTCTCAGCATTGACCAAACTAATCAGTGATTGTCAACATTCAATACTGGAAATTCATTGTAATGTTGCATAAAATACTCTGACTGACACATTCACTGAAAGATAAGAGACATTTATTTAAATTATAAAACCAATTGATATAGATCAATATACAGTGTTATCTGAATGGATTTCAGAGATCAAGGCTTCTGTGTTCTGTGTTGCTACTATTCCACCTGTTACAGAAGACAAGCAGTGCAACCAAACCCAACCAAAAGTCCAACAATACAAACTAACTTAGGTACTTGATCACTACTCATTACAACCAGAGAGGGGTATACTTTCCCCATGTTGATTTGGAGTGAACTGTTTCTGAACTTTGCAAAGAATTCTGCTTTGTCTTTTTCTTTTATCCTCTGAAATATCAGAAAGAATTCTCCCATTCATCTCCTCTGCTGGCCTGCCCCCACCCTTGACTCTCAGTTTTGTCACTAGTCTTGTCCTTCTCTTTTCCCTAACCCTGTTTTCCAACAGCCATGAACTGTGGGATTGGGGTAATTTCTCTGGGCCTTAATTTTGGCAAAACTCTTACTAAACAGAAATTTTTGGTGCAAAGATCTTGCAGAACTGTAGTTTTTCAGGACTCCTGGGGCTGTATTAAAGAAGAAAGCTCAAAATGCCCCACGATTATTTATGATTATGCCAAATTTTAGGGAATTCCAAATGGTTGTTTCCAAACTGCTTTCACAGTTTCAAAACCTGGCAGTACAACCAACCATAACAGGATAATTAATGCTTCAGTATGTTGTTAAAAGTCTGCAAAGAAAAAAAGAAAAAGAATAGAACCTGTTCTATTTAAGGTACTAAAAATTACAGCAGAGCAAGAACAATAGTTGGGATATCAACAAATATATACATCATTTTTGTTTATATACTTTCTCCACAATGCTTGTATTTATTCTGGAATTTTGACTTTTTATACTTTAGGCAAGCAAATGAATATATATCATTATAGAACATGTTACATCTGAAGTACAGATTAGGGGAGCTCTGGATGTGAGTGATCATTCCATCCTTTGCTTTGAGATCAGGGGACTGGGGACGTGCAGCAGGTTGAGCACTAGAAGCTGGGACTTCAAGAGGGCCAACTTTGGCCAACTGAAGGCCAGACTGGGGAAATTCTCCTGAGATAGGTTACTGGAAGGCAAGCGAGTTGAGTGTGGGTGGATGGCACTAAAAAGGGAGGTTTTGGAGGTGCAAGCCTTGATGATACCTCTAGTCAGTAAGATGGGGAGGCAGAGGAGTGTGCCGCCATGGATGCGAAAGGAGGTGGTTAGAGGGATTAGACGAAAGAGGAACCTCCATAGGAAATGGGTACTGGGGGAAATAGGCAAAAGGGTATATTGGGAGGAGGAGGCCCGTTGCAGAAGGATTCTTCGCAAGGCTAAGGCTGATTATGAGCTGAGACTTGCCAAGAATATCAAGAGCGACAAAAAGGGCTTCTTTCAGCAGGTAAATAGGAAGAGGAAGGGGAGACAAGTGGTGGGACCACTAAATAAGCAGAAAGGAGATCCAGTGACTGATATGAGGGAACAGGCACAGATGCTAAATGACTATTTTGCCTCTGTGTTCTCCCCAAAGCAGGATGGGGGAGATCCGCATAGGAGATTAGATGAGGCTGAGGACTTAGGGGCACAGATTAGAGTCACCCCCCTTGAAGTCGAGGGGCTCCTCAGGGCATTGGACATTACAAAGGCACCAGGTCCTGACGGGTTACACCCGAGAGTACTTAGAGAGTTGGCAGGGGTTCTCTCACGCCTGCTGGCCTTCATTTTTGAGACCTCATGGAGAACGGGTGAAGTTCCAGAGGACTGGAGGGTGGCATCAGTGGTCCCAATTTTCAAAAAGGGTAGTAGAAAGGACATGAGGAATTATAGACTGGTTAGCCTTATGTCCATTGTAGGAAAAACAATGGAAAGGCTCATAATAGAGAGAGATCTAGTGATGCTAGATAGGGAAGGGAGGCTGACAGCCACACAACATGGCTTCCGCAAAAACAGGTCCTGCCAGACAAACCTTGTGGAATTCTATGACAAGGTTTCGAGATGGCTAGATGGAGGGGATGCAGTGGATGTGGTATACCTGGATTTCAGCAAGGCCTTTGACAAAGTGCCCCATGATATCCTGGTGGAGAAGCTGAGGAGTTTTGGGATACACCAAACCACCGTCCAGTGGATTAGGGCATGGTTGACTGACCGAAAGCAAAAGGTAACCATTAGCGGGGAATCATCAGGATGGCAGCCAGTGACAAGAGGGGTCCCCCAGGGCTCTGTCCTGGGGCTGATCCTGTTTAATCTTTTCATTAACGACATGGAAGAAGGGGTGAACAGTCTGCTGATCAAATTCGCAGACGACACTAAAACTGGAGCAGTGGCCACAACTGAGGAGCAGGTACTCCAGATCCAAAAGGATCTGGACAGACTATGGAAGTGGGCAGGAGACAACAGGATGGTGTTCAAGCTCTTGCACTTGGGGCATAGGAATAGCTCTCATAAGTACAGGTTAGGTGACAAGTGGCTGGAGAGCAGCACTTGTGAAAGGGACCTCGGGGTACTGGTTGACTGCAGGCTAAACACGAGTCAGTGGTGGACAAGAGGGCGAATGCCACCCTTGGTTGCATAGCCAGAAGTGTGGCTTCTAGATCAAGAGAGGTATTACTGCCACTCTATACGACTCTGGTGCACCTGCAAACTGGAGTATTGTGTTCAGTTTTGGGCCCCTCATTACAGAAAGGATATAGCCAGGTTGGGGTCAGTGCAGCGTAGAGCCACAAGGTTGGTGGCCGGTTTGCAGGAGATGCTGTATGAGGCGAGACTGAGGGAACTGGGTCTCTTCAGCCAGGAGAAGAGGAAACTCAGAGGGGATATGTTGGTGACATACAGGTATGTGAGGGGATGTCACATGCAGGCGGGTAGAGACCTGTTCTCCCCTGCAGAGGAAGGAAGGACGCGCTCCAACGGAGCAAAGCTCAGGGAACCAAGGTTCCATTTGGATGCCAGGAAGCACTTCCTGACAGTCAGAACCCCGAGGGTGTGGAATGGGCTTCCATGAGAGGTCGTTGAGGCCCCATCGGTGAGGGTGTTCAAGGATAGGCTGGACGTCCACATGGTGGGCATGTCATGAGCAGAGCCGGCTGGAGCCGGAGGTCAGACTAGATGGCCCAGGAGGCCTCTTCTGACTCGCTCTGTTTCTATGTTTCTAATTCTGTAAATGTTAGCTTGTTTTATTAGTAGTTTTGTACAAATAATTGTAACATGGAAGTCAGTTAACACTCAGCATTGGTGTAAATATAACTGGGGTTAGAGATTTCAATGGATAGTTCTGATACATTTTTAAAACTATATAATTAATGAGACACTTGGAGATGAAACAAGCTAGAGATGTGAACAGATAGATGTTCACTAAAACCCACACCAACTCCGATTCCCTATTTTGTGCCCCCTTAAAGTATGTCTTACTTCTCTGTCTTATTCAACACATAGATGCATCATTTACATAAGTTCTTCTCCCCTGTAGAAAAACATCTCAGATAGCAGAAGCAGAAAAGACCTTTGTCTATGAAGCCAGACAGCCCATGCCTGTCAAAGCAGACAATTCCACCCTAGAGAATGGTGGCACACCCTGCATGCACCACCGCCCCACTTTCATGGTGGCCCCACTCCCAAGTTCCATGCGGCCAGACAAAAGAAATATCAGTGGTCCAGGTTTAATAACCAAAGATAAAGAATAGGTTCTCAAAAAGATTATAATTTAGGTCTGAAGTTACTTTAGCAGCAAGGTTTCTGGGATTCTATATTTTTTTTCTTCTTACCGTCAACTAGGTGTTCTAAGCCTTTGCTCCCAGTCCTTAAGATATGTAAACCAAATCTCATATCCAACTCTTAAATCACAGGCCTAGCAATGATAGCCATCGTTTCCTCAGAATGGTCTGACTACAGGCAGGAACCTCTAAAGCTGTTCCTCAGGTTTCCCCTGAATTCTTCGGTTGATTCAGCAGCTGCTTTGTCTTCAGATGACTGCCATTCACACCTCAACTCTTTCTGAAGGTTGCTTTTCTTCACTTCACCTGTAGATCTCTTTCGGCCTCTGCCTCACATGCTCTCAGGTCTCACACTATCTTCATGGTCTTATGGCTGCTCTACTTCCTGGCTAATATCTTTGCAGATCCTTTCAAAGCTATTTTCTCATCTGTCTTTAACTTTGTCTGCACATAACAGTCACCCATTGTGGGTAAACTTTCCTGCAGGGCATGCCCATTTGGAAATTCCAGTGAGTGCCCGACAATTATGTGTGACCTTGGCAAGAGTGGGTCATTGGGGTGGTTCACTAGAACATGTTTTAGGGTTGTAGATGGCTTTTTACTACCCCAGCTTACTGGGTTTGCACACAGTGACAAGTTTCAGTTTTTTTCCACTGGGCTTGAATTTTCAAAATTGTGGCTGGTGGATGGTGGCTACTAATTACATAAGAATCAGCTCTTTCTGACAGTGTCTCTCCAGGAAGACTTTACAGCTAGAGCTCTCCAGCCATTCAGTTTTAGGGTGACCAACATTTTTTCACACCACCTCTGTTCAAACTCGGGACCAATGGGCATCTTTAGAATGTTCAGCTATCCTCCAATCTGGTGGTAACATGTTTGATCTAAGCTTCCTATCTTTAAGACACAAATCTGGTCTCATAGCTCTCTCAAGAGTAGCTGTCTGAGATTCTACCAGCAGATCATATTTACAAAGTATATTTCATAAGACTCAAATATAAGACATGCATTTTTTCTTCTTCTTCCAATGTTACCAGTTCAGTCCTTCAAACATAGAAACAAAACATAAAATTAAGCCTTTAGCTCAGTTTTTTCCCAACAAACAGCAAGGAAAGGACAATCACTGTGAACTCTGTGTGCTTGTGTGTGCACACACAACTCCAAAGTTGTGTATAAGACCACTTTGTTGATGAGAAAAGCTGCCTTTGAAGAATAAATTGTGTCCCTTTATTATCTGCCAACAGGAAGAATTTTTCTTTAAATTTTGAGAACAGTTTAATTTTAGCAGTGCTTATGAGATTATACTGGTGCCTTACCTGTGCAAGTCGTCTTTTTTCTGTGTTCAGTCTTGCTGTGTTATTCAACGTACTGAATGGAGTATATTGCACAATACCCAAGCTACAAGGGCCATACTCATCCTCTGTTTCCTAGAGAACACATTTAAAGCTTAAAAATATTCATGCATATATGTATGTACTCACAAAAGCACACACTTTTGTTAAAACAGATGGAAAAAGTATGCCATGAAAAAATTCTGTCACCAAAAAGAACTTGCATTTCATATTGTGAAAGATATTAGGAGGCAAAGTACCCGGAGGAGGGCTTTCTCTGCGGTGGCGCCCTGCCTATGGAATGCGCTCCCCAGAGAAGTCCCCCTGGTGCCGTTGTTATATGTTTTTTGGTGCCAGGTTAAGACCTTTTTATTTCAGCAATATTTTAATAAGTTTTAATATCATACCTTATATGTTTTTATTGCAGCCAGTGTGGGTCGATAATTTTATCTATGTTATATTTTATTGTATTATCTATGTGAGCCGTCCTGAGGCTTTCGCAATAGGACGGCATATAAATACTTTAAATAAATAAATAAAATAATATTAAGGTGTAATAGCTGTCGAGCAACTTTAAAAAGAGATCAAGCTTTTAAGAGGAACAATTACAACCCAATTCATGTATTTGACTTTGACATTTTAGCAGGTGGAAGCAATGATATGAAATTAATATGTAGGTGAACAAATAAAAACTTGACTGGAATTAAACAACACACACACACAAAACCAGTGCCTCAAAAGGGTAATTCCCATACTTCCGTATTGCTGTTCTTGGAAGTTAAAGAGGTTTTAACATGATAAAATACTTCCACCATGTACAGATCTCATGAAACCTAAACAGACAACTACACCTTCTGAATTACATTTCTCTGGTAAAACTTGCTAGCCTTAAATTCTCAGCATGAAGCAAAGGCTTCAATTGTGATATCAAAGCAATCAGCTTTATGAAAACATACATCCTGTTAACGTATCTTTGAAGACCTCTGTTTTTCCATGATAAATATGCAAACAATAAAGGGATTATTCAAGTGGATGCATAGAATGACAGATAGTTGCCAGAGGGCTCGTTATAAAATATGTATTGTTGAACAAAGGGCTAAGCATATTTCAAAAGTCATTAAAAACACAAATCTTGTGGGATTTGTAAGGTATGTACTCCAAATTGAAGCAAGAAACAAGGTAAGGAAGAACAAATTCTGTGACATACCTTGAGTTTCAACTTACTCTTCACCTCTTTTATTCCCTGCTTTGCATGATTTTTTGCCTAGGAAAATCAGAAAAAGGAAAACGGACTAACTGGATGTGCAAACAATGGCTTGAAGAGGGCACTATATGAGGTGAAATTTAATTAAACTCAAACCTCTCACATTATGTGGTACAATGAAGGGAAATTACTCCCTTTGTTAATTTCACACATGATTGCTAATAAGGTTTGAGTGAATTAAGAGTTGAATCTTGGCATATGTTACAAAAAATACACTAATTGAACTGGCATTTTATGTGAAATGGTACATTTCTAGAAAAAATACTTAGTTCAGCCACGTGTTGAGTAAAGAAATGGTTTGGACAGCCTCACCCAACCTGGAGCCCTGAGAAGTGTTGGCTGGATGATTATGAAAGCGGCCGTCCAACACACCTGGGGTTGGGGGCGGCAGGTTAGGAAAGGCTGACTTGGGGTAATAATCTTGCAACTCGCTCCGTTTTCACACCCAGAGAGGTCACCTACTTGCAGAGGTGCTATTATTTACATTTACTTCTGTTGCGCTAAGCTTTCGACTTTCATTCCACTTCATGACATCAGCCTGCACAAAAATGAGGCTTCTGTTTTTCCTTAATCTGGAGATGAAGTAACCATTCTAGAGGCCAAGAAACCACATGCATGTTTTCCAGGTAAGCGAAGTTTTCCCAAAGAAAAAAATAAAGGGAAGCAAGAGGATTGCCACCAGACACCCATTTAGATTCAATGTAGCTGTTGGGAATTCTCCAAGCAGCTACAGTGATTACATGTCAACTATTGGGCAGGACAGATGACCCTTTAAATTTTAACAGGAATGGCTCCTCACTACTAATGGGAAGAAACGGGCTTCAGCAGATGCCCCCCTACTTATTAAGCAAGCATTTCCCAAGTCTTCCCTTTTACCATAGTCCTGGATCTGGGAATGAATGGACCTGCATCCATTTGACTTTGAAAGTGATACAGTACAGGTGGAATCTCCCAAAGAACTACACAGTCAGATGTGTCCAATGCCCAGTGAAGATAATGAATTGAAGATAAGCAGCATCCATGCTCCACTACGTATTTGGATGCACATCCAAGTGAGAAGGTTGCCTAGCCGTACTAGTTTGCTTTCAAAAAGGATAAAAGGACGTGTGGGCACATGTCTAAGTAGATATTCCGTTTTAAATAGTGCAGCAGAGTGCAATAGTCTTTCTAACCTGGAATGTGCTTCTTGTATATCCTGATCCCAAAATTTCTAGAGGACTGCACAGGCAAAATATTGTCTGAGCCACAGGTTTCGATCCTGTATTTGATATCAGTCAAAATGGTTATGGCTGGGTAGAGGCAAGCCCTGCAAAATTACCAGGATTGCAGATTAAATGGGCCCAGTGCTATGATTAACCCTGCAGCATGTGGCAGATGTCTGGGCAGCTGCCATTTTAACTTCCAACAGTGCTGTAGAGAACACTGGGAGACAAAGATGGCGACTGCTGGCTCTGCTACCAGGTAGCCTTAGGGGACTTTGCCAAGGGACCGCTCCAACCTGAACCCAGCAGTGAAGAGGAACTGGCATACCCAGAGCTGTTATGTACAGGATTATAAGTTAACTTATTGTGGGAAGAAAATTTGGTGAGGAAAAAGGAGAAGAATAATTTTCCAGCCATGCTGAGCATCACTTAAGCAGAGAGAGAAGCCAATGTTGGGGAAGTTACAGTAAATTATGAATGAGCACACGAATACCTGAGGGCTCTTAATATATTTACCTGGATTATTTTTCATCATAGGTTCCATGTGATTTTGAATTAATGCACAATTGAAAATTCTTTTTAGAAATGAAAGTAATAAACTCATTTATTTACTTAGGATCAAAGCCTCAAAGCCATGCAAGGAAGTGTTCTTGTTCTCTCTCTCTCTCTTCATATCCCCTGCCACTGATTTGAGCACTTAAGCATGCTTTACATATGACATTCTGCGACACAAAGATAATATCCATCCAGATGGAAGGGGCACCAATTTTGTGCAGTGATGTTCAGCTTCACAACATCCGAACTCCTGGCTTCACTCCAAGAGTGTGAAGTCATGGCAATTTGGAGTGTGACGACTTGCTGCAAGCCATCTGGGGGAGGACCACTTCGACGTCAACAAATAATGAAGCCAAGCAGTGTGTGGCTGGAATCTCACGTCCCTAACCAAGCAGCCTCTCCTGAGCTGGTGTCCTCCAGATGTTTTGGAATTCAACTTGGGAAAGGCCATGACTATGTCTCAGTGACGTGAAATGCCAAGGTGCTATTTGGGCCATGTGTGATCAGCTTCAGCGGCACCCGTTTTCAACTAACTGACTTTTACATGCTGAATTAATTGGGCTTTTGTGTGATGTGTGACTGCCAAAGGGTGTTTGAAACCCTGATGGAATTGCTTTAGTTGTTATGAGGTACGAATAAGTAGTCACGGCAAATGCTCTGAAAACACACTCCTCTTTTACAGTTTAGTCTTCAACATACTGGAGAAATATGCCTGTGAACTTTCCTCTGAGCTAGTGATTTATGGCCTCATCCTGGGAGGGAGAGAGTTCTTCTCTTCAGTTTTGAGCAACCAGACAGCTTTTATCAGGAACAGCTACAGTGATAAAGCTGGAATTTACTGTAGTGCCGAGAAGGTAAGTTATTAGCGAGCAATTGATGGCACAATCCTATGCACGTCTATGCAAAATAAAGTCCTAGTTCTCCCAGTGTAGGGCAGGCAACATGGGACTGTGCCCCATGGAAGTGTATACTTAAACAGCTCTTGGGAAGAGAGAAAACTCACGTTGGGGAAGTTATGGCAAGAGGCAAGAAGGGTGCAACTGGTAGCTTGAAACTAAAAACTAGGAAAGAGAGTGATACGAGGAGAAAGAGATGAACAGGCTGGAATTTAGCTCAGAGGAGAAGTTGCTGAAATTCCCTGCAGTGAGACTGTCCTCAGACTATTTCGTAGAGGATGGTATAAAAATGGTTTCAAGAAATAAATAATAAACAAGTACCCTGTGGAAGCAGGATGCTCAGGGAGGTGTTCGCATGTAGCAAATGTACCTACCAGAGTGTTCTTCAGCTCAGACACACAGAAGAATAAAGAGCACATATACAAAATGTATCACGTAGGAATGGGTGGAATCTTAAGTTACTCTTCCTCATGCTTGTGGTCTTGTCTATTATTCCCTTTCTGATCCCTGGGATCCTCTAGGGCGGTATTAATGGGAAAAGACTGTCTACAGCCAGGTGGAGGAGCTCTTGGCAAGAAGCACATGAGGAATGTTGGACTTTTGGCCTTTGTCTGTCAGCCCCAGTTCCTAGAAGCTATAATGGCTGTGTTGGAAAGAAGTCCACGAAACCATGTTTTATAGCTCTTGCATCAAAGGGGAATGTGCCGTTGCTTGTGCAACAGCAAGAGGAAACAAAACAAACAGGATAGGAACAGATCTTACATATCGGTATGCTGTTTTCATAGCTGGGCTTGCTTTGTTCATTGCTGTGTTGATCAATGCTCCTCCTTTCTGAAAGATACCGTATATAAATATTGTGATGCGTGCAAAGCATGCATTCGTCACACTCTCAGGGCAAGAGGAAAATGCTACAGTTCTGCATGAAAAACGATTCCCTTGGTTAACTCGCAATGCAATCCTCAGTGCCACCCTCTCAGATGGCACGCTGAAAGTTTTCTACAGCTGCATTTTGTCTGCCTCTGTCTGCTACCACCCAAGGGCCATAATGCATCATTTCAAGAGCTGACATATTTATCAATGCACTCCAACACAATTATTTGGGGTACAATCCACCAGGAAGTTCTTCATAAGCTCCACTTACATAAATGAGTGTTGTGTAAGATAGGCTGGCACAGAGGTTCATTGTGCATATATTTTCATATCTAGTGTACAAATTCCTGGAGGGTTTTCTGTAAGTTACTATACAACAATATTATCATGCCGTGCTAATGGATGGAAGCTACAGACACATTCTGTGTTGCAGGGCAGATACCAGAATCCATAATATTAGCATACTTTCATACCTTTACTGTACACACCCACTGGTGATATGATCTTGAATTTCCTAAAAGAAGAGGGAAATAGGAAAGTAAGCAATACTTTAAGATGTTTACAAAAACCAACACGATATTCCTCAGAAAATTTACACGTAGTTTAAACTTTTTATTGAATTTTAAAGACTCAAAGGGTGTGCTCTTCATTAACAAAGGTTTTTTTCTGTTTTATTTCCAAGAGCACTTTAGGCTGTATTTCTTTCTTTGCAGAAACACAACCCTGACATGAACAGATTTTTTTAAAAAATACCATTACTTGTGTACAATCCTAGTTTGAGCATCCTGAAATAATTCTTCAAGAAGACTGATGATAAACATATTGAAATAACATTTTGTTCAAAAGATTTGAAGAGGGTGTATGAGTATTAAATGATAAATTTAGAGCATTGCATGACACTCTTCTTTTCTGCCATCTACAGTAACTACTACCTTTGTAGGTAAGGAAAATGAGGCAAATGGGAAAACTACAAATGTATATATGTTCACTGGGTACTATTACTCTGTTAAATTGCTCACAATGGTCAAGTTAAAATTTGATTGAGTGAAAGAGGTAACTTTACGTTCAAAGGTATTTAGCAGAACAAGTAGGACTTATAGATTTAGTTTTTGGACAGTACTGAGAGTTAATTTATTGCTCATTTCGAGTGAGAGGCAATGCTACAGTGTGAACCTCTAAGCTAGTAAATAAGGCTTGAAAAAACAAGAACACAGACATTTTGCAAGGAACATATGGGCATTACATTTGTTTTAAATGTCTCTTAAGTTCAATAATAAATCTAGCTTCTACAGCTAAGGTGAAATTCTGTTTATTTTGAACCTGTTGGGTTAAAAAAATTCACCTTATGTTAATCACTTCTGCGGGTGGAACTATACATGCTAGCCATCAATCCATGGTTGATTCTCCTTGAAAAAATGGGGAAGAACCAGTTCAATAACAAGTGTCTCTACTTAAAAGGGTCAGGTATCAAGTGGAAAGAAAGAGAGCTTGGAAAGTTGCTAAAATAAACTCTAAAATAATCTGCCACCTGTGTATATATTCTTTCAAGTCCTATTTTTTCAGCTAAACTTACTTCTGAGAAGAGCACATAGGAGTGCATCATTTTATTGCTATCATTGCATTTGTTTAGCTGGAAATGTAGCTGTTTCTGAGAAGAGGATAAGGAATGTATTTATAGCCATTTATTTACATTTATAGCTATTTATAAATATTTACCTGCCTTGATACCTGGTCTGCAAATATACCATATTCTACTGAACACACCAGCAATGACAATATACTCTCTGGAATTCAGACATAAAGAATAATACCATCTTCAGCCATTACAGCTTAGATAAATTGAATAGAGAAAGAATTTTGAGATGATATTGTCCTTCACACGGAAGCATGCTAAAACGTGAGTCCAGTGAAAGGAAAGACTTTACCAGTTTCCTATTTTCAGCAAAGTGAGCCCAGCTTTGCACATCTAACAGTTCTTAAGTGAAATAATGAGGATGCTCTACCACAGGGATGGAGAAATGTGTCCTTCCTAGGGACAGGGATGCAGGGATGATGGCAGCAACAGTCTAACCACCTGAAGGACATGGGTTCCCCAATCTTGCTCTACAGGGTTATCAACAACTGGAAAACCAACTTTTCAAAAACACGGCCATCTCCCACTGTTCCTGTCAGTGCAACGGGAATGAAACAAAAGAACCCAAAGGAGCCTATACCTCCACTGAAGCCACCAGCAGAAATTTCATCTTCAAACATGTCAGAGAACCCCTTCCCTGCATTCAGCCTTGCAAGCCGACCTTCAATAAACTGCAATAATAAAAAAAAGATCAAAGCAATGATGCATTTGTCAAGGATTCACATTTCAAAAATTCTGATTTCATTCTTTTTCAGAGAATTACCATTTTTTCTCAACACTGCCAGGAATTTAATGCATGTGTACTTAAGAGCTCAGTGCCTGAGCATTTACACTAAAACATCCCATCTGTTTGCTGAACAAATATGTATCATTCAGTCTCAGGAAAAGAACTTTCCTCCAATTGCTGACATTTTACAATTTAATTCCAAGAATGAGTAACTCACACCTAGGGATACAGAACTGGGCCCTTCATGTCACTTCACTTATTCTTCCTTATTCCCATATGTGTAATATGATTGGTCACCTGCCCAGGATTCACTCTTGATTTGTGAATGAGCTTTGTCAACTTATATATTAGGAACATTATAGGGTCACTTCAGACTCCACACTGGAAGACTGGAAATATGCTCCCTTCTTCCTTCACACACAGATTCTCTCTGTTGTTTCACCCAACTATAGCTTGTTACAATCTTGACTTGAGCAATCTAGAATGAATGCTGGCCATGGTTTGTAAACACAATTCATGTTTTCGAGCTTTGGCTTGGAGATAACTCATCACAGCTTCTCCAATTTGAATCACATGGCAAACTAAGGGTTGTACAGGCTAGGAAAGGAAGGAAGAAATTAATAAGTGACCCTCTCACACATCCTGAACTCTGCAAACAATGAAGATCTGTGAAATCAGCCTTCAAGAAGTTTGAGCCTGTATTATGCATGGCCTGCAAGCAGAACTTAGCAACACTGCCAAGGATATAATGTTTAGAATGGCCACAAATCAGAACAACTCAATACAACTCCCAAAGAAAGTCCAGTGTTCTCTAAAAACCTTCCAGTTGCCTTAAAGGATTAACAGAACCAGAAAGTCTTTCTCTGTCCTCCACCAGCACTGACATTTTTAGAATGCTTTCAAGCAGTCATCTATTTGCGTCAGGGTTAGGTAGCCCAAGTATGAAATAAACACAGAAAGCATTTGACTGATTGCACATTTTCTAACATGAACTACTACTAAATCTCTGTTAACTGAAACAGTTCACAGCAGCCAATGGAAATTAATTATTTGGCTGACTGTCATACGCTATCACAGATTATCCAAACAGGCCTGTCAGTGACAATCTGATGCTTGTCAATGGATAGACTGATGACATGAAACAAACTGTGCCATGAATACAATTTCCCTCCCCACAAAAGAGGAAAAAAGATAAATGCAGACATAGCAGTAGCTGCAAAACACGCAGTATCACTGATGGTTATTTCCTTCTCTTCTCAGCTAACATTCCCTTCTCCTCCAACTCCACTTAAGCTGGCTTTTTTCCAAATGGGCTTGGTTCATGGTCAGACCATGGTATGGGATCACTGGATTATTTCATAACAGGAATGAGATAAAGCACCTTTAGCTACCACTGTGCAGAAAACATTCTTTGAACCACCAGACGTTATCTTTCTGGGGAAAGCTAAGAATTCATCCCGTTGCAAAAGCAAACCCATGATTTATGAACAGCCTTGTCATTAGGTAAAATTACACAGAGTGAAATCCAAGCTCTTAAGTTTCAGTTGGTGGGACTTACTCTTATTTTTTCCCTAATCGTGCACAGAAAAGAGTTTGAATGCAAATAGGATTGTATAGAAATGAATATAGGATGCCTAGCTTGAATTTCACCTGAAAAAATGAACAGGAAAAAAGGCACAGACAACTGGTAACCAATAAGATGAATGTGACTCCTAAATTTTTTTGTCTGGCCCCTACTGCCTGCAGCTGTGAGAATGTTTAGTGTTATATCCCATTTTGTATCTGTGTTTGGTGGGTAACAGAAAAATCTATTCTGTTAGACAGAGTTATGTCTCTCATACAGTTCACCATCCTCAGACAACTGCCTAAATAGAAGTTTCACCACCCAAAAATACAGAAATGTGTCATTCCTGTCTTAAAAGGGGTTGGGTTGGAGACAAACTGCTGAAATCAATGAGATTCAAGTTGAGCATGATTAACTTGCGGGACTAACATTGGATGCTACCCTTTGTCTGGATGGTAGTTTACAAATTTTACCATAGAGGACAGATGTGCAAAGGCTCTGATAGGGCTGGAAGTGCCCAATTCTAAATGATGCAAAGAAGTGTAGAAAGATATAAAGCGGGTCAATGCCAAATTTATTCTGTTTGACCTGGATGGTCTCTGAACATAGTTTTCATCCAATGCTCCAACAGGCTAAATCACATTTTTGCTTTCAGCTTCTGCAAAATTTGGAAATGAGATCTGCATATCTGTAGAATAAATTGGAGCTAATACACTAATTTTAGCTGTTATTTTAATTCCTGTTGTTGTAGCATTTAGAAGGAAAGAAGGAACCTCCTATCACTGCAAATACACATACACCACTTTGGCCATCTTGAATCTCCTGACATTTAATTTCAGATCTGAATACAGTTGGTGCCTCAGCTTTGCCAAGTATGTAGATCTGTGCAATTTATGCAAATTTTCCCAATTAGCATAAATGTGGACATTCAAATTCTGTGCAAATTCACCTAGTTTTAAACATGTGTGCACATGTGCATACACACAAACCACAGCCTATTTGGAAGAAGTCCGTGTGCTGGTTCAGATCAAGTCTGTCCCAGCATTGGGTTGCTGGGACAGAATCCAAGGGCCAAGTCAAGGAAATAATTTGGATGACAAATGTTTGCCATACCTTAAAAACGGCCTTGACCTTTGATTGCTAGTTATGTTTCCTAGCCCATTGCCCACGTTTCCCTTTTAATGAGGTACCATTTGCAAAGACGTCTCTTCATGGCTGCAGCTACCACTGTTTCCCAAAGCAATTGTAAGCTGCAATACAGGAATTTCCAATGAAGAGATATATGGGAGGCTTGAGAGCAATGATTACATGCTCCATTCCAGGGTGACTAATGCTAACAGTCTCACACATTCACACCATTCAGTTGCCATTATCACCAAACATTGTCAACCCACCTGACCCCTCCCATATACAATCACACCATTCTGGTGTGTACGGACACACCAACATTGCTTAGTGGCGTGTAAACAGAGATCCCGGTTATTATCAGTGACTTGGCATCCAATGTTACAGCATCATGCCACAGGAGTTAACGATAAATGATGGCATAGTCTCAGTGAAGTTAATCCTGTTGTGGTTGCAGACATATGTCTTTGCTCTGTAGCCAGTTAAGAGATGCACCGCTCTTCTCCCCCTCTCCCAATTAGATGTTCTCTCTTGCAATTTCCATTTCCAAGTAGGTGGGCTTTGAAGAGGTTTAGAAGGCAGTGAAGGGGAGGACAGAAGTGTATGCTCAATTGTGAAGCCTTCAATCATGTCAAATGCCTTCTGTATTCTATTACTACACCAGTGTTACATAATATGGCAAAGACAGCCTCCATAATCTATTCTAATCAATAGGTTTACTTTCATTTAACTTTCCCAAAGAGTTAATACAAGGGCGGATGTGTGGTCCAAAACTACTGTAATGAAAGCCAGTTTCTACTGTTTCACTACAAGCTTTTGAGCTTATAAACAGATTTATTTTCTGTTTTAAAATGAATGCTTACCATTGGACTTATAGCAAAGTTTTAAATGCAGTCTTTTTGTGACTCAAATAACCTTGAAAGAAGCCCGATTACAAACAAAAGCTCTTGGATAAAAGGCAGCTGGATGGAGGATAAGGAGGAGGAATGATATCAACAATAAACTTAAGAAGGGCAATACATTGGCAATAAAAATGAAACAGTTTTAAAACATCCTTCTTTTCCCCTTGGAAGATATTTTTGTGCTATCCGATTAGAAACTCCACATATTTCACCTCTGTTGCCATAAATTTCTAGCTCAGCCTTTAAATCTCAGTCAGAAACTTGCCATTTTTTTATAATTCAACTTGCCTACCATCCTGTGAATTTAACTTATCACGGTAGTGCATCTTCAAAGAGAGCTAGCAGATTAGTTAAGCATGGCCTCCCTGCCTATGATGTTGCTTTAATCAGAGATGATGTTTCTACTGTGCCCTGTAGCTTGGGTTGCCATGTTTATCCAACATTATAAGCAGCTTTAAGGACTGATCCCTTGGCTATATTTATATTATTCTGCTCTCTCTACATCTAAGCAGTCAGTTCCTTCCTGTTGCCCATCTAAGGACTACTTTTCTTCAACCAAGAGAAGAGCAAGTTTCATGGCACCTTTTAAGATATTCATGACACACTTTCTGTTGTAGGTACAAAAAAAAAGAGATAAGTAGCCCCACCTCTACCTGCAGAAAATGTGTGGCACAGGAATTGTGTGTGGGTGTGGACAACTGAAGAAAGTCAGGAGGAAGTACCAGCCCTCCTTTTCCCCATAGCATCCTGGGCCACAGCTTTTCAGTCCGCAAAGGACCCATGGGAGGGAAGAGGGAATAGGGGTCAAACTCTGCCTGTCCCCTTCCACAGATCCTCATCTGAATCCAAACTCTGTGTTCACTTTAATTATAACGTCTTTGTAGAACCACATGGCTGGACCAAGGGGTGGGGGGGAACAGAAGTATCTCCTTCCTTCCTTCCATTTTGATATCATTCAATATCCCTAAGGGTCTATTAGTTCATGCAGCTGCAATTGGAAAGGATAGCTTGATTGTTACACGATGAAAGTACAAATATATCGCGGCTCACTTTGGATTACTGAAGACTAGGGCTTTAGCTGTGAAAATGGAGGATCTATTTTATAAATTGCATCAATTACTCTATCTCAGCAAATGCATATACAATGTATGTTAGAAATGAACTGAATCATGCATCCACTCGTTCTGCAGTACCTGTTTAAAAAGTTGAAGATTCACTGCTGTTTCCAGAAATTGTTTAGTAGTGCTGGAACGATGCTTGACAAAACTTTCTTCACAGAAACTGACTGGCTCTCCCTTAATTAGAAAACAGATATTAGAAAGGTAGCTCTTTGTGAACAGTCAGTTTCTCTTTTTCACAATAATTTTGTACATACCAGAAATGATGATGCTCTCTCATACAGAATAAATATCTTTTAAGCCATGTAGTCATTTGCTAACTCCAAACAAATATTGGAAGTAGAAGTCATAAACTTCCTACATATCTTATATGTACAAGACTGCTAACAATAGGTGCCAAAGGGGCTACATATGATTCCTAAGCCACTACAGTGTTTTTCTTCTTTAATTCATATTCCAATCATGTGTACAGTGTTATAGCTCAAAAAGGAAAAATATATTAGAAATTATTATTACTATTATTATCACACTGCATGTGCTCATATATCCTGCCTTTCCTCCTCTTGCAAGGAATGCAAGGCAGTTTACAAAGTTGTACACTTCTCCATTTTATCCTCAAAACAAAAAAGTAAGATTTAAATTTTAAATAAATTTCAAGTAAGAACAAAACATTTGTATTAAAATTATTTATTTATTTGTTGGTTTATATCCCGCCTTTTCCCTACAAAGGGCTCAAGGCAGCTTACATCATTCTCCTCCTCCATCTTATCCCCACAACAACAACCCTGTGAGGTAGGTTGCGCTGAGTCTGTGACTGGCCCAAAGTCACCCAGTTGACTCCATGGCTGAGCAGGGACTAGAACCCAGATCGCCTGAGTTCCAGTCCCATGCTCTTAACCACTGCGCCACACTGGCTCTCATTAAATCATTATTTTTACAAGCTGCATTAAGTGGTTACGCTCATGGCTTGAATTGATGCAACAGAGGGAAGTCAAGCTCTAAGAATGGAAACTATCAATTACAGGGAACTCCAAAATTAATTCTTGGCCCCCTTGCTGCTCTTCCTTTATGTTTTTGCTAGACAGCTAAAGTGGGATCAGGATACCTCATATCCTGGTTGTTGCAAACTCCCCACCTCTTTCCAAATTTCCCCCTTTAACCAAGTTGCCTTTCTGCCCTCAGAGAGCTGTGGGGTGGTTCTTTCCATGCTGGCTATGAGGGGCAGAGAACAGGGGCTGGTGCTCTCATTTCAGTCCAAGGTCGGAGCACTGCTCCTTTACTCTGTGACAACATTCATGACCATTATTTTCATTTCTGCATTGCTGGGACTAATTGGATACACACCTCCAGGAGAATATCCCTCCATCAGTCTATGTGAAACAGGATGTACAAGGTAACCTCATTTGCTTCCAGTGGGTAACAGAGAAGAACCTTCCAGTAAACTATAAACTTGGTTTTTAACATATTAAAAACAAGTCATTCTGTTTAGTTGCTTTTATGAATTTATTTCTATCACTCCTATGCTCAACAATTCTTAAAAACAACACACATCAAAACTCTATTTTCAAATAAGCACCGACCACAATACAACATATACACATGTAAGATCTTGGGTGCTTTGTTTGAGGATGAGTCTTACAATAGCCCCTTCAGAAAGCCACCAAAGATGTGTTTCCTTGGGCAGAACTTCAAAAGGGTTGAGGCCATCACTGCAAAAGCCCTGCTTTTTACAGGGGCTCACCTGACCCCACCCACTGCCCCTGCAGCAACTTGAAATATGTTATCAGATTCACCTCTCTTTGAAACCACCAACAAAAGAAAATGTCATTACTTGCCTCTGGGTGCCATTCTTGATATTTGCATTGATACTTTTGAAGACATGAAAAACTTTAAAGGTGTTCCTTTGCTCAACAGCAAGTATGAGATAAAAGAGAAGAAGGATGTAGTTTGCAGTAAAATCTATTTGGTCAACCAGACTTAAAAATGGCTTGGCTTTAGAACTAAATGCAAGATATTTTCAAAAATATCTTTGGGTGCAATGTCAGCTGCATAGGTGTTTTCATGCCTGATCCGGACAATACTTTGTAACATTATCGCAAAGGCAAAGGACCTGTTTCCCTAGTTTTCATATTGGTCACTGTGCAGAAGATTTATGTAGAACAAAAGTCCAGAATGGGTAACTAAAGAAGCTCAAAACACTTCCAGTTTCTTTTAGCGCCACCTAAGCTAAATCTGCTTTATACCTGATTATTAACCTGATTATTTATCCCGTATTCCGAGTTGCTGGAGTGTGAACCTCTTGTTAGATTATAATGCGTGTAAAATATCAGAATAAAAAATAAGAATATTTTATACTTCCACTCATGGCACAGATGTTGGAGCTCCAGAACAGGTTAAAAGCCAGCTCAAGAGCTGGAAGTGGGGGAAACTTCAAGGGTTGAACCTCGGCTTTTGGTTGGTATAAAAATGAAATAAATACAGGTACCCTTCACATGAATTCTTACAATAATGGAACAGGGAGATCTGTCAAACAAAGTAGCTTCAGGCTACTTTGAGACCAATTTTATTTTTGCCCAGAATCAAAGCCTCCTTCAGTTTCACTTCCTTGCGCAAGTTTTAGCACCCTTAGGTGTGATTTTATACAGAGTTCCTTAAATTCCGGTTTAGAGTGTGTTCATTTCAGTCTATGGTTTACGGAAATGGAACTACCACATACTTATATAAGGAGATTACTGAGGAATCATCAAAGGGCTCTCCAAGGGAGGCATTTAAAAGATACCACATCTGATCCACTTTCATGTTCTTCTTGAGGTTGTTTGTAAAAGCTTCTTTTGCTCATCTTGGGCCTTGGCAAACATCTTTATCTGTAAACCTCAGTTGTGTACAATTAAAGGATAAACAATGTTACCCATATACTACCATCAAACTCATTTTCTGAATGCCAAATCTTATGTAGCCAAAACAGCAAACATTCATGAATGGCAGGGAAGTATTAGCAGTCTTGGAGGAACCCACACACAAAAATATCCTTAGGAATAGAAACATAAGGGGAAGACTCTCCACTCCAGAAAAGTGCATTGGGTATCATGGTCTCTTGTGAGAACACACTGGACAGGAGGAATCCCTCTCACTCTGTCCAAACTGGAGAAGCATATTTCACCAGTTTTTTGCCAACAGTCGTTCACTAACCATTTCTACTGCATGAAGAAACAACACCACTATGAGGCTCTGCTAAACTGCATCATTCCAACCCCCCTAAAGTCAATTTCCTAGCTCTTTATCCTAGTACTTAAGGTTGAAGTGGGAGTACATACAGACACTCCATGCAGACGCACCCTGCAATCCAATTCTAGGTGTGTCTGTAAAGGAGTGCTGACATTTCAAAATCAGCCAATATGGCTAGTGCATTTCTATAAATTTTGTTTTATATGAAACATCTCTGCCATAAAAGTTATCTTGCTTGCTGTAATGATTATGCCAGAATGTAGCATTTAGGGGAACGCTGTGCTCTTATTTAGGGGATGCAAGCTCTAATGGGCCTTTTAGTATTGATTTACAACTTACTTTCAAAGTATGCTCAATCAAGGCCTAGTAGGGATTCTCTGCTGAGGAGGATATTTGGACCCCCCCCCAATAATATGCCAAACAAGATATCTGTCCTCTTTGACAACAGTTGCTATAGAATTCCAACCATCCCCAAGTCCTTTTTCACGGGCTGTTGGGCACAGCAGGACTCATTCCATTTAAGCCGCATTCACATTTTAAACAAGCTGCTTAATATAATGGCAAATAACTCTGATGCACCAACTCAAATGGAATAATCATCTTGAGCATGAGATGGTAAGCTAAACCTGTACAATTATATTAAAAGCAAAAGCAAATCTGATCTAGCAGAGATTTCTAAAACTGTAAGTGATGTGAACAAGAGTTCTTTCCAATGAAAGCAAAGCATTTACTTGGTTATCAAATCTATTTATTTATTTATTCCCACACACTTTTTTTTCAATTTGAAAACTGATTTAGGAGCTTTAAAGGTTAATTATCTTACTTGCCACTACTATTCTTTGAGAGTGGTTCCCACAGGATGGAATTAAAAAACAAGTTGGAATGTGGCAGCTACTGAAAAGCCGTAAAACAACAGAAAAATCAAATTGTTTGCATAGAGACGATCTCAGTTCAAATCTTGGCATCTCCCAGATCCAAGGCTGGGGAAGAAATTTGTTCAATGCCCTGACAAGTTTCTGCCTTTCAAAGTACACTGTGGGGGAGCAGGTAAAGAGATATACTTCCAGGTTCTCTTGGCAGAGGAAAACAGTTGGAGAATATATAATCCTTTGCCTTCTTACTTTACCTCACTCTGATTTAATGGGCTATTCAAAAAAAAAAATCACATTAATGAAAGTCATGCTGTCTAAGCCAAAAGAAGTGGATAAGAAACAATGGCAGAAGCGTGTTCACATTTATTATGAATAAAACTATCCAAGAAAATGAGCACAAAACCCCCACTTGCTAATTTGTGAAATGTCTTGGGCAGAAAAAAACATTTAGCATGATAAATGTGCAATCCTTCATGATAAAGCATGAAAACGAAATTATGTAATACATTAAACAAATCACCTTTCTAAAAAAATGTATCATTCAAAGATTATAAAGACTATAAACAGCTACCTTGATTTATATTGCACTTTAAAAAGTCTGGCACCATTTCAGAAAGCTAGCCAAGAAAAAGATAAAGTCAAAGAAAAGATACTAAAGCTTCTTCAAGACAGGAGAAAACTACCCACTACTTCACTTAAAACACACACACACACACACACACACACACACACACACACACACAGAGAGAGAGAGAGAGAGAGAGAGAGAGCGAGCGAGAGCGAGAGCAAGAGCGAGAGCGAGAGCGAGAGCGAGAGCACACTTTATTTAAAGAATGCTAAGCAATTATAGTCAGAAAAATTAGAGAAATTGAAAGTCAAAAATCATGTGTCATAATAAATGTGTTAGCCTTTTAGGTGCCCATAAGATTCTGTGCTAGTGATGCAACAGACTACCCCTCCAGAGAACACTTTGCGTTTGTACATCACAACAGTCTGTTTTTGTGTGATGGAAATAAGCGTGCGCAAGCCTCAAGACAACCCCCCTATGAGGAAAGGGTAAGTGTCTGAGACAGCTTAGCTTAAAAAAGACAAGGAAAGGGAAATACGATAGAAATGAAGGAAGTTTAGAGAAAGTAGACAAGGCAAGATTTTTCTTCCTCTCCAATATATGACGCCAACCCTGGGGCAGCAAATAAAGCTGCTTAATGGGAACTACAAAGGACGTACTTCATACAATGTGTAGTTAAACTGTGGGATCTGTGACCATGTAATGTAATGATGGCTTCTGACCTGGTCAGCTCTAAAGAGGGATTGGATACATGCTTGGGGAATAAGGATATCAATGGCTAGTAGCCTGAATGGTCATACATCATCTCCAAGGTCAGCAGTAGCCTGTCCGTATAGAAACAGCTGAGTGATATTTCAATCACATTTAATTTGTGGGCTTCCTCAGGCTGGACAGGATGCTGGACTAGATGAACGCTTCTTAAATTTGTAAGCTCCCCCTCCAAATCCACACACTAGCATGGCCTTAAGAAAACAGAAACTTTCATGTTTTATCCAAATTTAGTGTTATTTTTATCTAATTTTTATCTAAACCAATTTTATCTAAATATTAATCCAAATGTAGTGATATGTTCAAACTGTAGCTAAAGTTCACTATAGCTTATAGAGGAAAACCCACATCAGGCTTAGAGGCAGCCGAGTGAGAATTCGCACAAGTCAATTCTTTAACCTCAAGCTTCTACTATCATTTTTATTGACTGCACATCGGTTGCTTTCACGTAAAACAGAAATAGCCATTCTGAGCTAGGTCACTAGTGATGTGGTGCAAGAAAGGAGGGTTTAGACAGTGAAATAGTTACAACTTATTGTCAGATCACATAAAAATATAGAGAAGTGGCTTGTTGAGGATCTATCCTTTAGGGAATGGTCTATGCAATTATGAAGATGCAGACTTTAGAAGAAGAGAGATATGCCCAACCTACGAACATGCCATCCTTCCAGCAAGATATGATGTTTCCTTAGATACACAGGCTGATGAATAAGTGTAGCTACACTGGTGTGAAAACTGTCTCTTTTAGAAAAACTGAGCCTCACTGCGCACAGCCTTAATGCTGACTCCTTGCAAACCATACGTACATGCCCACATCCCTCTTTCACCTCCAGCCCACTCCCTCGCCATACATTAACTACAACTGCACATTAGATAAGCCAGTACTATGTTTGCATGGGGCCTTTAAATGCTCTGGGCTCTTTGTTGAATGTTGCAGTCCATCAGTACATCAAGGGCTATTCCCATTGTTGGAATAAACTATGATCACTCTATTCTGCCTTCCATCATCAAGAATGAGGCTGTACATATTTTGCTCTGTAGATCATGCGGGGCATTTTTCAACAGTAGTGGGAAGGTTTGTGTTTTGCCTTGCAGACATTGAAGCCATTTGCAAGCTTGAGTCAACAGGAAAATTCATGCTTGAATTGCAGAAGAGATACTTACAGGTTTGTATCTTAGTGCATCTCTATAGGAGCCAAACAATGCTGCCTGTGCCTTCAGAAAGGCCCTGGCTACTCCATCACCACTCGCTGTAGACTGCTTCTTCAGTTTATTTTTCAAGGCCGAGACCTGCGTGACAGAGAGGAACGGTTAAATTAACACCTCAGAAATTGGTACAGGGAGGTATGAACCCAATCAGCAGGCAAACCATGGTGTCTGCAGGTCAGCCAAAAAATCATCCTCTTCCTTGATAGCTTATCTTTTTAACTGCAAAGAACACCTGCTGGTCTGTTAATTGAAATGAAAGCAGGGGATGATCATAAAGTGCTAATGCAAATTGGTTTATGCTCTCTTTTTTCCCAAGGCCTCTTGACATAAATAAGCTTTAATTATTTTACAGTAAATGGCTTGTGAGCCACTTTTCCTGCAGATTTCTTGCCACATCATAACAAGTACCTACTTGTCTAAGATGAAACCAACTGGGTATCTTTCATTTGTGATTCAAAAGTTTAGTTTGAAGCACACTTAACACTCAGCTTGCAACTTAGGACAGTTCTATGTATTTACAAAGTTAATGCTGGCCAAATTCACAAGCATATGGACAAAAGGTTTCCAGAATGGCTCACCAATAGCATGGACTGGCTCTCCTAGATGGTGGCCATTATGTGTTGTTGTTGTGTTTGTTTCTGTGTTAAGAAACAAAGATAGGTAAGCACAATCTATTTTTAGAACAACATTGAGACAGATTGTCCTGGGAGAAACTCACGTACCCAAGGTTATGGACCAAAATACAATGTATAACCTTTGATTATAATGATTTCAATGGCATCTAATTAATATATTCAAGGATAATATTCTACTCATTAATATAATAACTAGTATTCTTATTATTTCTTTCTCTTAAGAAAGAGAAAACAAGGATAACTAATATGACCAAAGGATCCATTTCCTACCAGAGAGGCTAAAATATTTCCTGCCTGAAGTTGCAAGACAGACAAAGTGAACCAGGGTGCTAATTAGTCTCCTGCTGAGCTGTCCTTCATCATTGTTACCACCACCACCACCACCACCATGCAGCCAACTTATACCAACTCACTGTGGAAACAAATCAGAGGAAGTCAGGTGAAGAATCAGTATATGACTGCAATGCTCCAGCAGAACTAGCTTTGTTTAAGTCTATATTTATAATACAATCGCGCCTTTTGTGAATGTTGTGAGCTACTATGGAATTCAAACTGAAAAGTGAGATAGAAATCCACCAAACAAACCAAGTTGTGGCATTCTGTGCTTGTAGTGCTATCAGGTGCAGCACCACATGTGGGTGTCCATGTTCCATAAGGATTCCTTCTCCTTGTTGAGCTAGTCTCTGCAGCAAATGCTGGGCATCCTCTTGGGGTGCTGTCTGTCCTGCTGCCTATCTCCTATCCTGAGCGGACAGATACGATCTTGGAGTTGGTGCTGAAGATTCCAAGTCTTTGGAAGATTTTAACATACACAATGAGCTTGCTTTGTCTGGAGTTGTTCTGGAGTTCATGGCCTGTGTGACAACATTATGGAGTTGGACTGGATGGAATTCATGGCCCCTTCCAACTCTACTATCCTATGTTTCTATGATCTGTCACAAATAATAGCTGCTCCAACACATGTAGAATGGGTATGGATACTTTGGATGTGGTCTTCTATTCAGACAGAATGTTGGACAGTGGAAATTTCCAAGGGGTGTGGAACCTTTTACATATTGCCTCTGGGTGGGGAGGATAGAAATCTTGAAGGTCTGATGTGATGTGACCAGTTTGTATTGTAGTTTACAAATAAAAATTGCTCGCATTTGCATTGGCTTAGATGCCATAATTTTCTCAGAGTCAGAGGTGGATGCAACCAAGCAGGCTACTGTGTTATGTTTCAGCTGGTGCAACCTGAGGATATGGAAAGACTACTCGGGATGTTGAAGGGTATGATCTACTCTTGCAGCCTTGCCTGACCTAGATACTAACAACTGCCAGACCGGGTCTATAGGCTGCACCTCAAAAGTGGACAATGCTTTATTGTGGGAATGAGTTGCTTTTCTTAATTGTACCAGGACAGTGCTGAGAATTATACTGAAAAAGCTAAATTTGGATCCAGTGTCCTTAGACAATCATTGACCTCCAATCAATATACTATTATTAAACAGGACTATGGAAAGACTGGAGTAACTCAAATCCAGGCAACTTTGCAGGATGCTAATTATTTTTATCCACTCTAACCTGAATTTCAAGCTAGATACAGAATGGGAGCTGCCTTGGTTGCTCATGACACATGCTAGGGCAATCGATGGAGGAAGTGTGGTGCTTTTAGTTTTCACGGATCTCGCAGTGGCATTCGATGCCCCTGATCATGGCATCTTTCTGGGTTTTTTGGTAAGACTGAAAGTGGGGAACACTGCTGTGGTGGTTCTCTGGTCAGGTGAATTCTGGCAGAGGTGCTTGGTGACTTCTACCTCTTGACCTGTTTATCATCTATGCTTTTTACCACTGACATGAAGATACAGGAAGAAGGAGTCCAGAGAAGGAATCTCATAATTATGTGGAGAACAAGCAGTTCCACCTCTTGTTTCCACCTATTAACCCCAGGGATGCTATGGAACTTCTGAACAGGTGCAAGGAACTCTTGGGATAGGTGAAGGTAAATGAAACTTAATCTAGATGAGACAGATATACTGTGAGTGTGAAAACTGGCTAAAATTGAGGGTAATATTCAGCCAGGTGTGCATAGAACTGTATTACTTCTGAAGGACCAAGTTCATAGCTTCAGGTGCCTGATCCTATCTGTGGAAACACAGGATTTGTCCATTGGTACCTTACCAAGGCATGACGGACACTGCCTCAGATATAGTAACATATAGGACACATTATTGGAATGAGGTCTACATGGAACTACCTCTGATGATACTTCAGAACCTAGTGAAAATGTGGCCTCCTCAATCTAGTGGGAGCTAGATATAATACTGGATGAATACATTCTGAATAACTGATATACTGGCTGCCTACTATGTTCCAGAACTGATTCAACTTGCTGATTTTGATCTTTTGGTCTAAATAGTTCGGGACCAAGTTACTTGATGGACAGCTTGCACATATCTGAGTATACTCAGGACTTAGGATTGGCTACGGAGACTTTTCTTGCAGACTCACCAGCTACAGTTAGGCTGGCATGGATATGAGACAGGGCCTCCTCATGGGTAGAACTCCCTCCCTAGAAAGATATATTTTGTGTCCCCACATTTTCTCCCATTCTTTTAGGTAGGTTCTGAAGACTGCTGCTTCAGCTTGCTTTTTGTATGAGATTCATTTATTGTTCTTGTTTAATTTTGCAGAACATTTTGACTGGCTGTCAGTAATTTCATAAGGTTTACTGCATTACGTGTGTGTGCATTGTGAGCTGCTTTGAGTTCAACAACACTTTCAGTTCAAGAGAACAACAAAATTATTTAAATAAATAAGTACAAGGATGATGGCAATTAACTTAAAAGATGTTGAAAGTTCACATTAATCCCTCTGCATCTGGACACTCATCTAATGGGATGGTGAAATGCAATGTCCTGTAATAGCAGGGAAATGGACCCAATGGCCTTCAGACCCTTACCACTCTACTATTCTATGAATTCACTTCATTACACCTATTCAAACCAAACAAGTTTAAGTATTACAGTGCCATCATTACTCCAAAGCACTTTTGTTTTTTAAGTGGTAATGGGACTTGCATGTCCACGTGCAGTTCACAAGGGTTAGCCTATTAATTTGAATGGAATGTTCTATTTTAAGACTTAATTGCTTTGAAAAACTAAATGGAGGAACTTCATGTGCGCACCTTTGCATGTATTTATCTGCCCTCTCCTTTGAAATGAAAGGACCAACCTACATAGGTATGTGTTGCATTTACACACCAGCGTTCATAAAGCGTTCTTGATCGAGAGCACCCAGATGAAAACGCATCATCCGGGCAACGTTCAAGAAAAGGGTGAGATGGCAACAGTTATACTTGAAGTAGAAGAACCACATTCGTATTAAAACTACATTAGCAATTCTTAGTTTTCTAAAGTCAAGTGTACAAGGTGTTAAACTGTGTGTGCAGCATGCACAAAACCTCTGATTATAGCCGCTGTATTTATGCATCTAAGACGATGGCACTGCATTGCTAAAACACATGTCAATCTTAACAGCACACACACCGGATGCAAAAATGAAAATCTTTTGTTTCTTCATGCAAGCAGGCATGGCTATCCATGTGAATGATGATTGTAACTGAAGCGTCGATCTAATTAACAACTAAACTCTGAATAATGTTAATGAGAACTGAACACGGCATCAGAGAAAAGACCAGCTCCACAGGTGATAAGCCTTCACAGTGGTGACATTTTCCAGTGTAAAGTCACAGTTACTGTGATCTGATCAGAGAGAAAGAGACCCCCATTGGGTCCAATTATAACCATAGTTTTGGAAAAAGAATTATTGAGCTATGATGTTCATAATCTATGCAGAAAGGCCTTTACAGGATAGGACTTCTCTTTATAGCTGTGATCTTTTCAATTTATATCCATGCTCCATAGATCCAGATAAAAGTTTAGAGTCTGATTCATTCAGTCCACGAAGAGCCTACACCAATCCTCACTTAAGTTTTTTCACACATACAAACAAACAAACAAAATGCAATCTGCAACTTTCAAAAGTGAGAGTTCACTATTGCAAATAACTTGCACGGCACATTCCCATGTGCAATTTCTGAAAAAAATGATACAATAACACCAACAGTTATACTTAAATAAGTGGAAAACGTTGAAATGTTGTGAAACACACCTGTTTTATATTTTGGAAGAAATATAAAACCAAATGTAACTGACATTTCAATTGCAACATTTGAAATTTATATTAAACCAAATATTCATTATATATTTAAATATACTTTTTATGCATTTTCTTGAGAGTAAGCCCCACCAAACTCAAGAATACTTATTTTCAAGTAAACATGATAGGCTCAGGCTGCAAATTAACAGCATAATCAGTGTCTCTGTTTTCTTCTCCTGTACTATCATCTCTGCAATCAGCTTTAGGGAGAACAGATACCTACCCAATCCAGAAGTGTCTCATCCATGTTTTCTCAAAGCTAGTTCAAATATGTTTGCTTGAACTGATAGGATACATGCTTGACTCACACTGACTCTAGGGTGGTGTCAGTCACATTTATCATAGTTTCTCACATCCTCACAACAAGAACAGAGAGAAACTCATTGCTGAGACTCCACTACTCAGAGCAGATTTTAGCAAACTGAGAAGAAACAGTGAACAACATATGGCTTCAGATGTACACAATAAGTATATCGCAATGCACTGAACCACTCAATGGACACACGCACACAGTGTTGGGAGTCAGAGGGTGGGAGTGTGGAGCAGAAGGCAAGGCAGAGTTTAAAAAAAAGCAGGTTAAATTAACCTCCCCAATCGAACTGGCTGAGGGGTATACCCCTATTCATTTCTGCAATTAGCCCCATGGAATAGCCTTTTCAGGGGGGCGTGATTAACATGCAGAAGGGGGGAGTGGCATAATGGGGCAGGCTCCATTACCAGCCTATGCACATTCATTATAACCTCTACAGAGAGCTCTCCACATTTATAGCTGGATGCACGGAGATTCTATAAACATTCTAATTAGCAAGGGGTCGGGGCTCCCCTTATACATATTAATTATCTGCAGTCTGAATGCCTGGAATGTGGAAATCCAATTGCCAAATTTGATGAACGAAGAGCAGTTTTGACACTGGTAATAAGGCAAGACTGGTGAGTAGGAGTGATTTTTAAAAAAATAAATGAAATAAATAACACGAATAGTCTTTCTGCATACAATACACAGGTGGACATTCAAATGTACAACACAGTGACCATTCCATTGCTGCTTGAGTGAAGCTAAAATGAATTGAGAATGAAAATAAATCATAAATTATAGTAGCATTAAAATGCTAGTCTGAAGTTTTAAAAGAAAAGATTTAAATATAGGACAATTTTTAAAGTATTTACTTTTGATGACCTTAAAATAATTCAAGGAAACTCAAGGAACATTCAGAAAATACCTTGAAAACTTCCAAGCAGTAAAAGAAAAAAATCAGGGGCTGTAGAGGGAGGGAGGATGGAAAGACAGAAACAGAGTCATAAATCAAAGTGGGTGAGCAACTTAGTTAAGGTTTAAACTTGGCTTAATCTCATGGCAGGCCTAGGCTGCCTTCATCCTTTTTGTGGCCAATGGCTGACATAAGCTACTTTCAGCAAAGGCCCACTTTCTAAATGTTTCTTGAAATAAATGCCATAAACGGTCTTACAGCATTGCACACGTTAGGATCTGAAGGACCTGACTGCTGTGAAGCACGTGCTGTCATTGCAGTTCACTCTATGCAGGGCTGTCTTTGAAGAATGTTCAGAAACTGCAAACACTCCAGGATGCAGGTATCAGGCGGAGACACAATGGCCTCAGGGACCATATAACCCTAATTCTTAAGGAATGGCATTGGGTGCCAATTAAAGTGCAGGGTCAGTTCTTTTTGACTTTAAACGTCTTAAATTTTCTTGGGACCTGGCTATTTGAAGGAGCTATGTGTCCCCCTCCAAGTGTTTTGAGGTCTTCTAGAAAGACCCTGATGTAGGACTGTATGCCATCTGCAGCTCAGCAACTGGTCACCAGACCCAAAGCTTTTTAACTGGCATGCTTTTCCTGTCTTTCTCTGTTCAGAAGAAAGTTTGTCACACCAGTTCACTTCAAACTTTCACTAGACAAGGAGGGTCTAAAGCATTCCTTTACAGGTCTACAAGGCTCCAAAAAGCTTCCTGGAGATAGACACTTTTTGGTCTGCACTCCTTTGGATATATTGTGAAAACTGTAGCTGCTAGGAAGTTTGTTGAGCATAGGTGTTCAGAGCATTGAACCCCAATATGGTAGCAAAACCAATGGCAGCCTCTTCATTTCCAGACTCAGTTTAAAGTGCTGGTGATTATCTTTAGAGCCCTAAATGGTGTGAGTCTGGACAATATCCAGTGGCATCCAAGCAACACGCTGCTCATTAGTATTTCTTCTCCACAGTAGTGCCCATACTCTCCCCAGCCCACCCAAAATCTGCCCCAGAGAGTGGTAGGGGTGCATCACCTCCCTCCCCATTCAGCTGACGGAAGACACTTCATTATCCAAGGGACTTAGATTCCACTTCAGGTATGTGAGGAACTGCCAGGATCACACAAGTCTTGGGTCTTAAGATCAGCATTAATGGAACTGCTCCATCACGGTTCATCAGACTGACAGGCACTAGAGGCAGGCATATGACATGCTGAGCCACTGTAGCTTAGCATGAAGTCCAGACCTGACATGCTTCTCGTGAGGTGGTTTGTTCGTGGCTTATATGTCATCCCAACAGGCCATGGCTTGTTGTAGAGTTTGCGTAACCAGCTGTGACTTAGCGTATCAGCTGAACTCATATTAATATCCTCATTCCTCAAGGCAATTGGTTAGTGAATAGACTAGCAAAAAAGAATGGAAAAGACACAACCCTCTTCCTCCTCTACTGCTCCTCTTCATGCAGCAGAAATTGGTTCCCAAACTCTTCTAGCAACAGATTGAATAATATGATTTTAAACCAATTGTTTCTTCAACATACAGATTATCTGGATGCAGTTCCATGTTGAACTAACTTGCTATCTCATGACTGAAGCTTTAGTTATGCTAAGAAAAAGTCACTTAGAAAGGTATGTACTGAGTGTAATGTAATCTACTGCAATAAATGATGGCTTGGATCTAAAGAACTGTGGGTGGAAAGAGAAGAAGTCCTAGTGCAGTTCCATGAATTCTTCTGCAAGCTAGCCAGGGACTTCTGGTGGTACAGTGCATTACGGTGCAGTCCTCTAGGATGCTGGTCACCTTCAACATTCAGAAGATGGAGGGACTTGTGCAGGCAACCAAGTGGAGGGATGTGCGGAGGCAAAGGGCACCACTCTGCAAAGAGCTAGATAGCAGGTTCGGCCATCTCATTGTGGTGCTTTGGAGGGAGAGGAGGAGGCTGAAGCCTTGTTGGGACATGTTGTTCCTTGGTTGCACTGACTCCGTGCCTCCCAGAATTCCCCTTAAGTCCTTCTCAAGAGATGCACTGGCTGCAGAGATGGGGCAAACATGGCCCTCTCACTACTCTCTGAAGGTCACAGAATTGCTGTCAATGTATCCAAAGTGTTCTAGCATGATGAGAAACATAAAGAAGACTCAGGGTGTAGCAAGTATGGCCATTAAAAGGTTTTGAGAGAGAACGTATGAATATTTATTTTATTTTATTTTATGTATTTTATTTTAAAGCTTTTATAACCCATCCACCACTAACATCTTGGGATGGCTTACAAAAAAAGCAATAAATATAATGAAAGAAAACAAAGCAATGAAAGAAAACAAAGCACAACATCTGACATCTCAATATTGATAAAACCCAGATTAAAACCAATTAGGCATTAATTTCCAGGGAGCGGTTCCTTAAGTTCTTATGCAAACAAAGACCTCTCTGGGTCCATGGCAAAGTGGCACTTCTCTACTAGGTTGGAAACAGCCCGTCTGTGAATGGAAAGGCTTTCTGCTAGCAGAAGGCACCTTTGAATCCAAGGGCACCACAATATGCTGGCACTGAACTGCATTACATTATACTCTCTGATGTCCCGGCATAGGTTAAACTTTACGACTGCTATTCCCATCCCACTGAATCTAATGGGAATCTCAAGTTTAATTCCAACCTAACTGAAATGCAAGAACAAACAAAACAGATTAAAGTACTGCACCCAAAACAAACCCCTGTCCTTAGCAAAGCTGCTGTTTATTTAGGGGAGGGAGTCATATGTCTAAAGAGTGAGACAAATCCACAGTGAAATGATGAACTGCAAAGCCCAAGTATTCTTGGCAGAAGACAGGAATAGGGCCTTTTCCTCCCAAAAGAGAAACAAAGGATTCCTGAAAAGCCTTACATTGATTTATTTTTCCAATTTCAAATACCTTAGGAGTAGCGGAACTGCTACTGGCATGGTAGTATTACTAACAGTCAATAAATTTAAAATATTATGTGTGAATATTGGAATGAAGCCATTAAGAAGATTACAGCACCCAACGCAGCAGAGGGTCCACATGGAAAAAGGACGGGTAATTCAGGACAACTGTGACCGCTGACCTTTGAAGAGTCAAGACCACTGGTCAATCTGACAAACTAATAGAGTTCACATGCATAGAAAGTCATCTAGCCTGTAAGTATAATTTAAATGCTTTGGTGAATGATTTAAAAAGGCCTGTTAAGTCTCAGGTAATTTATTAAACAGTTGATTAGACGCAATGCCAAACAGTAATGTTTTTCAGATTTCAACTGATAACTTTTCTTTAAAATGAAAAGACGTTCACAACAAGTGAGATACTGCAAGATTAAACTGCTATGAACTATCATCTGTTACACAACTGTAAAGATAACAGTTGATTTAAGCATTATATAATGATATAAAAACTTAAGACTAGCTATATGAAGTTTTGTAATCCAGGAGACCAAACAGTAGTTCCAATTTTTAAGAACATCAACACTTTAGGGATCATTCTGAATTAAGTGTCAGGTCATGGCAGTAAATCTAAAGCTTCATTTCTGTGTTCATTTTTCAACTGACTTTGCTGCTGCTTACTTGATTTGTTTTCACACGAGTTCACTTTGAGACATTACTTAGATATAAAAAGTAACCTGATACGCACACGCATTCACATTTATTCCTCTACTGTATATTAAAGAATTATATAAATATTTATATTGTTTGGTATTAACTTTTCAGTCTTACTTATTCTTAATATCAGACAACATACCATCAACAATATTGGTGGAATATACTGTCAACATTGATAAAAGTACATGAATACTTGCACTTACTGTTAATGACATAATGTGGTCCTTTGTTGGTTTATAAGCTAAAAACTGTTTAGAGCTCTATTTGCAGCCTATGTTTGGACGTGTTTTTAATTAACAAATTGGCTCCACAAGAACAGCTTTCACAGTAAAGTTAGAATGAAAGGGATTGGGATAGTCAAACATCAAGTAACAGAACAAACCTTGTTTTAACAGAGAGAGGAAAGTCAAATTATATAAAGTATACATGAGATTTTTCTAGTGGTATTACATATTTTATAGGGAATGTTGTGTTTTTGTAAAGGGACCATTGTCTGCTCAGTGAAAATAACCCCTTATTAATATTGCTGGCTTGCAGTGATGCATGTAGTTGCAGCTGTTTATCCACAAAGATTGAAGTGTGTTTTCACTAAATATTTGCCCCAATTCACTGATGTTTCCTTTTTATGTACAAGAACCTGATGCATCAAGGAAGTAAACCTGGGACCTTTGTAGTAGACCACTGTATTTAATTTAGCCCATCCTACTAAGATTATTCACGGAGATTTCCTGATGAATTTATTTTATGAAATGTACGCGAACCGAAACATTTATTTAGTTAGATAAATGGAATGTGGGGATGTAAACATTGTATGTAGTTATTGCTATTATCAGCCAGATTAGTGGCCTTCTTCACACATCATGCATTTAAAAAGGCCCCTTATTAAGATTGTCTCCTGACAATGGGAAGTGCTTTGTGTGCTTTGCCCAACTAAGACAGAGAGCTTCCTAGCAACAATCTAGGAAAATGTAACATTCACATAGCAAGGTTCTAAGTAGTCCATCATT
The DNA here is from genome assembly GCF_004798865.1 of Varanus komodoensis. Classification (NCBI taxonomy): domain Eukaryota; kingdom Metazoa; phylum Chordata; class Lepidosauria; order Squamata; family Varanidae; genus Varanus; species Varanus komodoensis. The sequence goes on along the minus strand of NW_025335641.1, from coordinate 17,655,014 downwards.
TGGTTAAAAAAGTTAGACTGTCTGTTTGGTCAGTTATTTCTCATGTGCCTAGTGCAGCCTATGGGCATAATATAAATCCCACACAATAGGAAATCCTCATTGTGTCCAACAAGCACAGTGCTTTTCACAAGAATAGAGCGATCCCTCTGCATGTGCTTTGAAATGATTGAACTGTAGCTCTAGGGTGTAATTAGCTCATTTAATTATTGGTGATATACATGTCAGAGGTCTAAACGACTATATCCCCTTAATGCAAGGTCAACACATACAATCTGATCAATGAATGAATAACTTTTGAGGAGCACAATAATAGATTAAAATTTGTTCCAATAATTAGGCATTAGGATAAGATCGGTTATGCATTCAAAAATAAGCTAACAAGCAGCAGAATCAGCTGTGAAAATGCCATTTTTGCTTCTTGTTTTTCTTCCAAAACAAACAAATATGCATATTTAATTTGCTCCTGGTTAGGCTAAATTACTTCAAAAGGTATGCAATAACATAAACAAAGCTTATAAGAAAATACATGTTTTGAGTGTTCCAAATAAATTATTATCAAAGAAGGCTTCCTTGTTATAATATAATAAATATACTCTATTTAAGCATAGCACACCTTAACATGGTGAATAGTTTTAAAGAAATTACAAAAGACAGCATTCATTTTAGGAAAAATTGAATATCATTTCATTTTCCTTCTGGAACATTCACCAATATGTATCAATGCAACAATAGCTGTGGCTGCATTCTGAGTAAAATATGCACAAAAATATTGTATGTTAAAAAGGCTTTTTTTTTTTTTTTTTTTTACAAAACCAGGTTGTAGAATAGCAAGGAAAAGTAAAATGCTATTTTTGGGTGTCTATTTAACATGAAAGGTGGAATACGTTCCATCATATGCTGCAAGGGCGGTATTGGTAGGGATCTCTAGAAGATCAAAGTGCAAGAGGAACTGCCACTTAATTTATCTTCCTTTACAGACAAAAGACAGTTTTCGTCATTTTCAAAAGGATCCAATGTCTTTTATGACAAACTCGGTTTGCAGTTTAATTTACAAATAGAATTATAAGTAAGTAGTCTTTGCTCTGCCAAAGCAAATGACAAACAGAGTAGGGTTTTCAATTCGTGCAGTCCTCAGCAGGATAGAATAGATTAAAATAAAACTGCAATAATTTAGAGAAAACAAATAAATGTTTCAGAAAGTTGAAGGAGATCAAAGCGTGCATTTTCTGACCCCAACTGTACAAGCATTTCTTATTATATTGACCAATGTCATCAGATCATTAATTAAAAGGAGATGTGCTGGCAGGTGGCAGAGAACCAGAAGCCGATAATTGGCCCCCTTCTTCTTTTTGCCTTCAAAAACTCCTCTTTTTTTTTTCTTTGCAAGATATGCCACTAGGCAGACAGAAATGCCTACTTTGTAATATAATGATTAAGATGAGATGAAGAGACTCTTGCGTTTAAAGCTGCAATGCCTAATGAATGCAGCTAGCTTTATCATTATGATCCTTTTTTTTTACAATAAGAAGTATGATACCCCACTCAACATGTCCTCAACTGTCAAAACCAAGTTAAAAAAAACAACAAAACACCCTTAAATAGGAAGTCTACAGCTGGTGGCATGGTGTTTGATGGGGGAAGGGTATTCTTTTCATTACAGGCTAGTAAAGGCAGGTAGCATATAGTAATTCAAGCAGCTAAGAGATTAAAACCAATGGATAAAACCTCCTGGGCTTACCACTTCACTTGGTAGATTGCTCAGGTCATTAAAAGGGGTCTCCAAAGTGTTGGTGTCAACATTTAGCACCACCACATCCTCCAGTGATTTGTTTTTCACTCTCTGTACAAGACAAAACCAGTTGCACCCATTTTAATATGGTAAAACACTATGGAAAACTGTGGATCCAGTGAAGGAGGATATGACAAAAAAGGCAATATTTGCATGGTCAGCATTTTATCCTAAAGACCAGCACAGGATCATTAAGGAATTCACCTCCATAGGATGAACCATAGAAACATAGAATAGTAGAGTTGGAAGGGGCCAAGAAGACCGTTGGGTCCAATCCCCTGCTGTTGCAGGACATCACCATCCCACTCAGATAGCCACCCAATTTCTTTTTGAATGTCTCTACTGTGGGAGAGCCCACCGCCTCTCCAGGCAGCTGGTTCCACTGTCGTATTGCTCTGACTGTGAGGAAGCTTTTCCTGATATCTACCCTGAATCTGGGTTGTGGCAGCTTAACTTGATTATCCTTGATATGTCTTGCTTGATATGTCTTGCACTCTGGTATCAGCAAAAAGAGATCCTGACCTTCTTCTTTGGTAATTATTACCTTAGATGACTTTGAAAGGGAATTAGATAAATTCAGGGAGGATGATGCTGTCAATAGCTACACGCAACGATGAATAAGTGGAACCTCCATGTTCAGAGGCACCTAAGAATAGTTTGCTGGGGATCATACAATAGATGGACTATTTCTTTATCCTTGCTTCCTGGAAGCACTTCCTTGTCCACTGCAGGAAATACTGGGGTGATTTTTTTTTTCAAATGGAAATGTCAAATGGAAAAGAAAACCTGACTCACCTCCATTAAACTGAAGTGAACTCCAATCAAGTATGGCATTGGTGCACTGAAATGTAAAGAAAAATGAAATACAATAAATACATACATGAGTCAAATGACTAGTCTCTTCACCTTTGTCATATATACCTGGTTCAATGTCAAAGTAACTTGGTAGCTCACAATTTTTAATAAAGCTCAGATGTTCTTAGTGGAAGTAGCATTACATTCTTAGCAGTATGTGCTGCAAGATGGAACTCCTCACGTTAAAATCCAGTTGTTAAGGTCCCAAGTGTAATTTGGACACCATATAGCCCACTTTACAGTATTCTGGCAAAGACTAAGATGACACATATTGATTAATATGATTATCGTCTAATATCATATTAAACTAGTTATGTACTAGCTATGGTACTAGCAATGGTACTAGCAATGGTGAGTACTAGCTATGATAAGTAGATTGCCTAAGACTTCCCCCATCTTTGAGTGTTCAGACTCCAATGCCAATGATTCAGCCTTTCCATTAACTTTAGATGCATAGATTGATATAGGGATCTAGCTGTCTCATTCCAATTACTATCTTCTTTCTCCCTCAGCTTTGTATTTCTGGCACTTGGTAACTCATCTCTTTTCCCCCTAAATTGTCAGTAGGCATTTAACTGCAATAAGCTAGAGCAGCCTTCTCCAGCCTGGTGGCTACCAATTTTTTCAGATGGATTCCATAGATTTGTTCCTGCTGGCTGGGACTGACGGGAATTTGTCCAAAACATCTTGAGAGCACCAGATTGGAGAAGGCTGGTCTAGGCCCTGTTATACAAAAAATTAACAGAAATTATGTCAGTATATTTTAGTTGACTATTACCGCATTTGCTAATATTTATTATTACTATCTGCTGGGGAAACTTTTGTAAGGATTTGGCATAATGGTACTTTGTTTACCATTAGAGAGGATTTTAGCTTACTTTTTAATATTCTGACAAGACAGGATGTTATAATATCAGAAAGATAAAAGGGAAATTTAAGGGAGGTTCAGGTAGATTATTAGTGTTTTGCAAAGTAGTTCAACAGGTTAGCAACAGAATTGAACAGAACAGAATAGTGAAATTCTATTCACTAGCCTATTGATGAAATTGGTCTAGTCCACAGCATCTATCTAATATGGACTTCAAGAGAAATGAATGTTTGAATCAAAATGGCAAATAATCTCAAATGTGAGACATGAAAGTATGGCTTTTAAACATGTGTAATAAAGTATATTTTTCTTTCATGGCATCGCTTACCTTTGTGCATATTATTATGTATAAGAAGCCTTAGTTAATCAGAGAGCCTTGTGATATGCCCCTTGCCAAAACCCAACAGCTGATGAAGTGGGGACAACAAACAAACAAACAAACTAGGAGCCAGGAGCTATAAACTAGTTATTTTATTAGTCATTTAAGTGGATGGCAATTCATCTGTAATAAATAGCATTCCCTCACAAATTAGCCTGAGGCATTCTCTATGATTCCTCCCCCCGCCCCCCTTTTCTTCAATGAAAAATTTCTCGTGCAGGCCCATCAGTTGATTTTTCTAAACTTTATAATAAACAGACTTAACGTTTGAATTGACTCAACTGAAATGTTTGATCTAGGATGGATCATTCACAGTACAAGTCATCACTTGAGGCTGCTGTTATCACACAATGAGCTTGCACGTGTGAACAAGTCTTAGATGTTCACAACATCCAGATTTAGGCTGGCTTCATTTTTATTTATTTTGTACTAGTCAATAGATTGGCTTCTGCAGCTGCTTACAATTGTTATGTTGTAAGTCAAAAGAACTGCAGAGTTAGAATGGTTAAGCAGTACAATTGAGTGGTAAGTTGTGTGCCCACATTAGTTTATTGGGCCCTTCCAAAGTCAACAGTCCCCTGAAACATAAATTAGCATTTCCAAAGAAATCTGTGAGCAAAAGGACCAACACCAACATTCTTTATATTACAGGACCAAATGCATCTCTCTAAAAGCTAAACAATATGCCATCAGCATTCCTCCAAATACTTTGGAGCTACTGCTTCATTATGTGTCCTTCTGGTATGGATGTGTGCATATAGTTAAAGAAACAAAGACCATAATCTTGGGGAAGGTGGGGGGGGGGGACACATTCCATTTGTTGCTGTGGCAAAGACCAAGTGGGTGGCACCAAAGTCTTCACACACTGGCCCCTCACCCAAAGAAATGGGACTATTGGGATATTTCATAAAGTGGAGTGGAGAATGTGACCACAACAATATCGAATTTTATTACTGTATTTTATTAATTGCAGCCAGAGTGGGTTATCAATTTATTTATGCTGTTAGCTGTCCAGAGACGTTAGTAATTGGATGGCATACAAATTTTATAAATAAAATAAATAACAGTCCATGTGCAGTAAGGAAGAATATTAGCTAAAGTTGGCATAAAGATTGTCCCATATTAGGTTCGTTTCACCTCCTGGTAGGTGCTTAAAAGTAAGGAATTCCTACATCTAACTAGGGATTTCTCCAACAACTTCCTTGTGTGGAGGTCCACAGTGGAGGGCCAAAAAAGTGGAGTTCCATTGTGCCAACACACACACACACACACACACACACACACACACAGTGAAACACATTGCCATCTGTTGGGGCTCCTTTAGTAAAGAGACACGGTTGCCAGTTTGAGTAACCCTATCAATTCACAATGCATTATTTCCTACCAATATAATAAAGCTACAAATGATTAATAAAAGTGGTATTAAATACACATAAGAAACTCTTCCTTTAGCAGTACTACAGTATGTGTTCAAATGAATGCTTTCCAAAATAGATAAATGCCCAAGACAAGGCTATACCTCATTAACAACAAAGTGTTTTGGCTATATATGGTTCCTTTACTCAGTAGCAGAATTTTAATTTTGCATATCTGAGGGCTCAAAATGTTGTTTTTTCTAATCTCCCTCTTGATTAGTGGTGAAGGGTTTGGGACCATGAAAACCTTAAAGTACGGATCAAAAAAACCCCAAAACATAAAGTGGTTATGTAAACAGAAACTGCTGTCTATCTTTTTATCTCTGAACATGTTGATGCAAAGAAAAAAGGCTTCATTCTAATATTTGTGTGTGTGTGTGTGTACCAGATCTGAATGGAGAGAAAGAAAGGCTTGTGAGATGATGTAAATGAAATAAGGTGAATAAAACTTGGTTCAATGTGGTTGTGATTTACAAACAACACATTTTCACACATGTATATTCGGTGTAGCCTTAGCATGTACTGACAGCCTGTTTTACTTAAATTCTGAGCCTAGCAAAACATAAAATGATATATTCCAGAATTTCAGCATTTTCTGTTCCAGAAAGCTTCCAGCATATGGCAAAAGAATTCCAGCCAGAGCCAGGTCCAGTGCATGGCACCCATCCTCCACTGGGGAGCTGATAATGATTTCTTCAGCAGCCCCTTCTGCAATGCAAATGCAGCTGGTGCCTGCCACCTAAACATGTCTCACAGACCCTGTGCACTTAAAGCTTTTGTTCCTCTGCTGATTATCCAGCTCCAGTTCTTCAGCAATCCTGTGAAGGCTTCATCCTTATGAAAGAACACAACTCATTCTCTTCTGCATTTTTCCATTTTCAACAGCCAAAGGATGGTCAGAGTGATTTGAAACTGAAGTGGGTAGCACTTCCTAATATATTGCTTATATTCTTCTCTCTCTCTCTCTCTCTCTCTCTCTCTCTCTCTCTCTCTCTCTCTCTCTCTCTCTCTCTCTCTCTCAGGTTATCATCTCATGCAGTCTGCCCTGCATTTTCCCAAACAGGTACCCATTTTGATGGTATTGATTACCTGTCACAGCATAGTCTTTTGTGTTCAGATGCACGTGGCCAGCAAAATTCAAGGGTCACAGGAGGGATTCAACAAGGGAATGGCTTGCAACATAGGGAATGTGTGCTGGGACCAATTTATGTCCCTCATTCATGACATGCATCGTAGGCACAGATGACCTAACACCAGGTTCACCTGAGACACGCTGATACAGTATTGCTAGCCAGGATGGGGTTGCTGGTTAAAGCAAACTGAGGAACTAAAACTGCAGAGTTTTCCACACTCTGTGTAATTCTGGCAGCAAAACTTCTCTTCATACCATCTGAATACTCACTCCCTTTTCAGTAAATATGGCAGAGAACACCATCCAATGTGACTTTCCTTCTGTGAGCCCTGCTGACATGCCCCATTTCAGAAACAAGCATTGCCACTTCTTCCAGGTGGCCTCTAAAGGTGCTGAAACTCCACTGGGCAAGCGGTGGGCACTCTGTGTGCAAAAGAATCAATGAGGCTGGCCACTCACAGACGGCCACTTCTGGATTCTGCCCAGCATATCCGAGAAGTCACCTCTGATTCTTGGGGTGACACATTGCTTCGTACGCAATACCCCTCTCATAGCAGCAACCCTGTTTGGGAGGCATGCATGAACAGGGCTAATTATTCTTGTAGTGGCATATTCCTACCTTGAGAATTTGAACACAGAAGCTTGGCTGAGGGATGCCACTTCATATGCTGCAGAACCTGCTATAATGCCTATGAGGTCCAGCTTGGTTGGTTGGTTGGTTGGTTATTTATTTATTTATTTTATATCCTGCATTTTTCCTCTTGCAAGGAACCCTCTTCATCCTCTCCATTTCATTCTCACAACAACCCTGTAGGTAGACTAGACTGAAGGTCAATGACTGGCCCAAAGGTATCCAGTGAGTTTCAGGACTGAATGGGGACTAGAAGCTGAGTCGCCCAAGACGTTCCAGTCCAACACTCTTACCCACGATGCTTCGCTGGTCCTCTGGCTGCACTAGTCTGTTTAAAAGAGATTTCAATGCTGAACTGGCAGTTAGTCATGGTTATAAAGTGTTAGTCCCAGGGCCAGAGATTACACTATTGAAATTAGAGGTGGGTTTGGATCCCAGCTGCATTCTTCCTAGATTTCATTAGCCACATTAGTGTCAGTTTCCATTGGTAAACTGGGAATTGAACAGGCATTGTATAGATTATATGAAAAGGTACACCAAGAGCCCTGCATTTTATAATATATTAAAAATCACTTCAACAGCTGTTGCTAATGCTTCTATTGTTATTAATAACAACATGCACAGGAACAGAGCTGCATGGGTCAGAATGAACCTGCTGGCTTCCTGGAAATTACATTCATTATTTCAAGTTGTTGGAGCCCAGTCATGGAACACTCCCATAATTGCTAATTCCTCCTTCCCCTTGCAGGTCTCTGGGGTTCGGGCACTCCATAGAACCACGTGGGAAGCTGTGTGTGGAAGTCAACCAAGCTCTTGCCGCCGCGTCTTCTGCTAGAGGAAACCTCTACAGAATGCCTTGCATCCTGGACACAATCCAAGGTATTGCTGTTAAAATTTCCAAAGCACACTGAGCTGTTATGCCGAATTTATAACAGAAGCAGCAGCAGCAGCAGCAGCAGCAGCAGCAGCGGATTCTCATTTCAAGAAAAAGGTCAAACATGATTCCAACAGTTCATCCTGCTTCATACTTAAAATGAAAATGGATACTGCTTAGCACGATCAGTTTCTGGAAAGCAGATTATGTCAGTAGAGAAAATGCACTGGAAGTAGGCACTCTGATGGAAGCATGAAAATAATCACCACAATTAAGATGTGTGTGTGTGTGCCTTTTTGCTAATCACTTGTGCATGTTATTACTGAAAGATGTTTTTAATCTAGAGCATCATTTCCTACAATAATTGCTGTTTTAAACAGAACGTGGTAGTTAACAGGAAAATAATTAAAGTTTTCTCATGAAAAGAGGCATGTCTATGTCTTACAGCAGAAAGAGGGGAAATCTCATAGGAAGTCATTTTGCAGCTCTTAGGTAGAATTGTCTAATCCTGTTAGAGTGCTAATAGAGCTTCTAAAAACAGATGCTTCATTATGCAATGTACCTTACTCTCATGCAGCGACATCCCAGAAAAGCTAGATAGGAAAGACATTATACCAAACAGTCTATGCAATTGCCCCTTTGTTGTGCAAAACTTAAGCTGCATCAATGTTGAAATTTAGTTATATATAGAAGAGGTAATCAGACTACCAGGATGACTGGACAGCACTTGCAAAGAATACAGACATTTTTCAAATATCCTGAACTTTCTCTCCATATTTGAGACAACATAAATTAACATTGTCCTTGGGGACGGGAGAGAAATCTCCTTTTAGCTTAGTCACCATGTTAGTTTGGGAATATTTATTCATCTGTGCTGGACTTATTAATTCCAATAACATGATTACCTTCTTTAACAGGTCCTCAGTTTCTTTTCTTATTAGCTATCCAAATGCACTGTCTATATGACAATGAGGCAGATTCTTAAATATGTGCCAGTCAATTTAAATGTTAAGATTGGTATCACACATAATTATGCACAGAAGTTGCCCAATAAGCTGTAAACTACGATAGCATATACAACACTTCTGCAAGTAAAAACACAAACAGCAACTGATCATTTATACACTACATTAATAAAGCTGAAAAGGCTGGAATCCAATGACTCACTGAATGAACAGGGACCTCCTGGCAATCTTTTGAGTTAAAAAATATGGTATGTGCAGCATTTTCTTTCATATACTACAGAAAAGGAAGTCCCTACACAAATACAACTTTGGACTATGTTTACCAGCAATTTCACTGGTATAAGTTCCAATAAATCACATTTTGATGTTTTAGTCTTGCACTGCTGCCATAAAGAATATTAAGCATGCGCTTTTGACATGCATTATGTACCTATGCCAAACAGAAGAGTTTCAGTAGCACTGGCTTTATTCTATAGTTTGGAAATCACCTTAAGAAGCTCCTAAATTAAACAACTTGAAGTTAGCTTGCTCAATGGTCACAGAGGAAAATAATAATATATATTTGCCATCCTACCAGCAGTAGTCCAGGAGATGTGGAGGAAGCACTGGGATGTATATATGTTGCCAGTACATTGGATATAGCAATGCAGCTGACCCATGGACACATGCTGTTAACTGTAAGTCAAAACAGAAAAAATGGCCATGAATGAACTACTGTAACAAAGATAGAAGCCATTTAAATAACAACAGTAATAGAGATGTATATAGAATATCTGGATACAATACTACAAATCTTCAACTCAATAAAAAAGCAACATCACAATAATTTGCCTCCTTCTCATAAAGGAACATGCTAATAATTGTATCCTCAATTAAAGTCTGTAAGCCCTCCCTGCAAACATTTAGTTTCCTTTAAATATGGCTTTGTACGCACAAGGCTGCCACTGAAAATCGCAAAGGCAACAGTTTATGCTGCCCTCATTGTATTTTGAACCAACACACAAGAGCAGCACCTTATGTTATGAAGGTTCCATTCAGGCGGCGCTCACAACACAGAGTGGCTTTGTGTGTTTTGGTTTTTTTGTTTTTAAATCACCTTGTTTGGCAGCTATCATCACCCAAGTTTATAAACTCCTTCAAGGATAAAGAAAATATTAGGGAAATTGGTGCAGAATCGGCTGAACGTAGAAAGAACATGATCAAACACTCCCATTCATTTTATAGAACTACCGCTTGCCACTGTACAGCAGAAGCTGGAGACCCATGCCTGAATATTAAATGCAATCTCTGTAATAGATGAAGCAGAAATAATTCATTCAGAACCCCTCTATGTTTAAAGTACTGCAAATGGGAAAAAGTAAAGTGCAAAAGGAAAGGTACGAGGCATATTGCACTCTTTCTACTTCATCTCACTGGGAGCAAAAAACAACTAATTGAAGGAAGAACCAGAGCAAGCTTACGGAGTGCATTCTCTTAGGTGAAGAAGCACAAAATTGCAGCCTAAATCTATGTTGGGTCAATTTGCCCAGAAGTGCTATTCGGCATCAATTACTAGAAATATTCCTGCTTGGTTGTACATCTTAAATTCTACATATGTTTATGAGACAGCAAAATAGGTAGAAACTTTCAAATCATGCAGTTCACTTTTAAAAATGCTCTCTCACCCTGGAGGTTATTTGGCTTTGACAACCAGTATTCTGACATGCATAGAAAGGCTTGGCGAGGGAAATCTCTGACTTTTTTTTATTTTCATTTTTTGCATAATGGTTGTAGCCCAAACTGCAGGCATAGGTTTTGTAAAGCAGCTTCCATTTTTATCAAAAAAACAATTTAGCTTGGAAAGGCACAAATAAAAGAAGTAAAGAAAATGCCCTGGATGCATCTTTCTATCTTGACTAACACAAATGCATAGGACTACCTGAGATTCCTTAGATACTTCCGCTCTCATCAAGAGAAACATAAAATAGATTTGGGCAGTTATATTTCCTATAAAACTTGTTGTGTTCCTATCAATCTCTTCTTCACATGTTAAAGATCCAAAGAAATAAATTATTTTAGGAATGAATTTCACTCTGCATAAAAGTAGCTCCTTCATCATCCTTCCTCCTCCACAAAGTTCTTTAAAAATGGTCTAGTAAACCGATATAGTTTAGCTTAAGGATCTCACACTTGCCAAAACATTGGGCATTTACAATGGGTCAGCAATATGCACCCTCTGTTGGTGACTTATTCTTTCATCTAGCCAGTTTTTGCATCAACTGAAATTTCTGGTAGCATCAATACTTCAGGGGCTACCAGCAAACAGCTCCATGTAGAACCATAAAGAGAGCATCATCATGAACCCAAGATCACACCTGTCGGAGTTTCAAATGCAATCTATGAACCCTTCTTCCTAAGTCTTAGAGGAACCATAGCCCTTTAAGGTTAGAAAGGAGAAAGAGGTGGTGGTCTTGAGCCAGGATAAGCACCTGTGACTGAAATCCTGGTGGAAAATAGCTGGCAATGGTGAAAGCAATAATAGGGCCTATTCACACAATCACACAATCAGGGGGATATAAGCCCTGGTTGCTTATTCCGTCCTCTGTGATTGTGCAAACTCAATCACTCAATGGGCGATAGTAGGAGTGGAGCAAGTAAAGAGGACGAACGTCTAAACCTAAACAGGCTACACCAATTTCATAAGAGAGAAACTTCAATTTTCTAAGAATCATTATCCTCAGCAGCATAAGTATTGCATTATTTTTATATTCTGCCTTTCTTCCTCTTGCAAGGAACCCAAGGTTACATCACGACAACAGTGGGAGTTAGGGCAGATTGGGAGTTCGTAACTGGTCCGAAGTCACCCAGTCACTCACTCTGGAATCCCCAGAGTCCTGGTCTAACACTCTGCCACCCTGGTTCTTGAACAGGCCAAAAGACAGGACAAAGCTGACGGCACTTAAAAGACAGCTTCTTGAACGAATGCTGAAGACACCCCATTTGATGAAGCTGGGGTCTTACATTCCCAGAACAAGGTGTGAAGCTGTACTAACAGTTGTCTCAGAGACTCAGTTGGCTTTACAATGCACAAGGGATAAAAGCAATGAATCTTGGACAGTAGCTTAAGCTCATCACCTTCCTCTGGTCCTTTAGAAGATCTCCTGCCCCACCAGCCAGGGGTCAGGATCTAGGGATATGATTCCACCAGCAGAGAGCTGAAACTTTCTTAGTATAGTTGCTGCAGGGAAGTCCAGAGACCAGTTGACATTATGCTCGGGTGCTAAATTTAGTATAAGTGGGTTAAGAAAGACAGAAATCACAAAGGAAGACAGTGTGGAGTGGTGGTTAACTTTTGCCTTTCTTAACTAGTCAGGCCTACTTTATATATGTTTTTGAAGGCAGGTAACATGAAAGAATACTTCTGTAACCTAAAATAGACACATGAGAATGCTAACGATATCATTTCTACCATTAATGTGATTATAATCAAAATGATTAACAGGGTTATATGCAAGAGAAGCAAATTACCATGCAAAAGAGGTGCTAGACTAACCACCTCCCCCTTATGTGGCTACCCCAAAATGTTTGTGCCACTACATCAGACAACATGTTCCTGCTTCCAAAATGGCTGCTCCATCACACCCACCATCTTCCTCAGACAGGTACCTCCAAGATCACTGTTTCCTCACACTTACGTCAAACAGTGAGTCGTTATGTAAGTTACCAAGCAAGCCTGACAGACTTTTTAAAAAATTACGACCACCTTATTAATAGCACCATTTGAACTATGAGAGAGATTAACATGAATTTTGCTTCTTTGGACAAGTCCTTTCCATCCGAAAGGGAGCCAGCTAAAACTATTCCAGATGAACTAGATTGTGCTTCCATGCAGATATATCATGCACACAATAGGTTGAACACTGCCTTCTAATTTTTAACCTCTACCTAACTGCATTTTTGGTGCTATAATAGAGAATGACTATACTTGCAATGTACGTCGGATGAAGAGAACTTAAGTCATTTTGTGTGCCTGTCATCATACATGCAATTTATTTTCAGTCTGCATTGGGATTGAGTATTCTGCCTAAGGGAGACTTCTTAGAAACATCAGAGACCATTAGTGCACTGAAATGCAAGTCCTCCTGTCAGGAGAATAGCAGACCATGCAGAAGGACTCCAAAGATGACCCCCTCCCCAAATCAGGACAATGCTGTCGGAGAGAGGAACGTTTCTGTGGGTTCCTTCCACAAGGTCCAGGGCTTTCAACTTTCTTCAGTAGCACTGGAAGAAGCCTGCTGTGACATCTTCTACATTGCTCAGTGAGCAAGAGATGGGACTTTAGCTGGCCTTCAAAAGAAAGAAAACAAGGGCCTGAAAGTCCCTCAAGGGCATGACTAGGTCATGGCATTCCAGTCAAATAAGGGTGAACAAAGACCCACACAGACAGACCATAAGAGATGAAAATGGGCACTGAAAAACACTGCTTGGTTGTCCTATGTTTCCTAGCAGTGTTATCCCCAAGGAAGGGGCGGGGTGTTGGCCACCTGGAGCACACTGTTCGGGAGTGGCCAGGAAAGCTCCAAGGCCTCTGGCAGCTGTTCATACCTCATGCTTTAAGAGGATTTTGCTTAGAGAAAGATCTGAATAGATTCAACAAATCTAAGGTATCTCAGAGAGCTATGCTTGCATTTCAGAATTATTTGACCATCTGTGTTATAAATTTCCATCATAAATAAGTAGCAGGGGGAAAATACTTCTTAAAAAAATAAGCAGACGAAAAACAAGGGACTACAATTTTGAGCAGTACTGTGTGCTCTTCACTCAGATTAATCTAACAGGATTAAATATGGAAAAGAAGAGGGCCTGAAAGCTCCTGAGGGATATCATTAGGGCAAATTGCCAAAGAATGAAACATGAGCCAGGCAGGAGAGACTGGAAGATGCAGCAATACCAAGGGGCTTAAATGTTCGACAGTTGGAGCTTCAGTAATGTGTGAACTGCGGGTTGCAGTATCAAGAGACGCTGTTCACTGACACATAGAATGTCACTATTGACCACCGAACTGGCCAAGCTTGACAGCTATACTACGGGGCAGCCAAAGATGTCATAATTCCACAGTTAAGCTGCCCATTTCTGATTATTTTTCCCCAACCTCTATGCCAAGCAGCTGCAATTTCACAGAGTTGCATTTCTTCCCCTTTCTTACATAAGATAACTGCCATTTTAATTACTGTGTTCCTGCTAGAGTGATAATTTAATGTTTAAGCAAATGAATAGCTTGTCTTCCTCCGTAATGTTTATTCTGTTGGATATGTTTCCAATTACTTTCCTATATAATTTCCCTAATACTCATGACACACTATCATCAAGTTCTATGTTTCCAAGTCTTTTTTTTAAACAGACTAACAAATCAGGAATTTAAATATTAAAACTTGCACTGCTCCTGAGCTAGGGAACCAGAAACATGGCATAGTCTTGATACCCCCTGGCTGCTGAAACAACAGGGCACAAGTCAGGTAACCTCAGTCCCTCTAGGGCTCTCCAGACTGTGATGTGCTCTTCCCCTAGTGCCACCCCTTTTATCCAATCATAATTATATTTTATGTATTTCATTTCGATGCCACCCAACAGCCTGAGTCCTTTTGTGGACTACAAAAGTTCAGAAAAATTGCTACAAAAACAAAATGCCATAAAATCTGGTCAAAATGAAATTTAAACAGAAACATTAAAAAGTGCTAAAAAACACTTTATGAAAATAGCCCTGTAAAAACATCTCTGATGGGCAGACCTGCCAAGCTCTTAAAAGCTTCAGGATAAAGGGCCATCTGAACCAGGCACCAAAATGAATCATAGAATACTAGAGCTGAAAGAGGCCATGAAGGCCATCGAGTCCAGCCCGCTGCTGTTGCAGGACACCACGTTACACCATCCCAACTCAGAGGCTGTCCAATTTGTTTTTGAATGTCTCTAGAGTTGGAGAGCCCACCACCTCTCTAGGCAGCTAGTTCCACTGTTGTATTGCTCTGAAAGTGAGGAAGCTTTTTCTGGTATCTAGCCTGAACCTGGGTTATTGCAACTTGCCTTGATTATTCCATGTTCTACACTCTGGTTTGATCTTGATCTTCCCCTTTATGACAGCCTTTGAGGTACTTATAGAGGGATATCATGTCTCCCCTCAGTCTTCTCTTTTCAAGGCTGAACATGCCCAGATGTCCCAGTCTTTCTTCATAGGGCAGTGTTTCCAAACCCTGGGTCAATTTTGTTGCCCTCCTCTGGACCCTTTCTAATTTTTCTGCATCATTCTTAAATCATGGTGCCCAGAACTGGACACAGTATTCCAGATGAGGTCTGACTAGTGAGCAGTACAGGGGAACTACTACTTCTCGTGATGTCAATATTAGCACCAGGCAGGCCTCAGTAGGACACCAACCAAAGCTGATAGAAGACATTCTGTGCCACCGAAGCAACCGGAGCCTCACGTGACAAAGATGGCTCAAAGGGACCCTCAAGCAGTGAATTGGCTCCTACAGTGGGAGTGCAACCCTATCCAGAAGAGGTTCAACTACCTGGTCAGAGGAACCACCCACCAGCAGCATCTCAACATTCAGCTTTAGTCATGTAGGTTCCAGATAGAGCAATCACAGAACATTTGGTGGTTTGCTGAGTTCTGTACAGGCTTTCCCCTGTTCCCAAAACAAACGCCTTTTCTAAGCCCAACTTGCCAGCAAGGTTACGGTGCCAAATACTGGTATTTTTCTGCATTTAGGCCCCACTCCATTTACCTTTGATCCCACCTATGAGTGGAATGTGGCCTGAGTGCAAATTTGACCTCAGGCTGAAAGAGGTCCTCCACCCCAGAGGTAAAGGGCTGCAGGTCAATGTGCTTTAACCCATTAGTGCAAGCTAGCTTTCCCACCCAGGGCAATAGCCTGTTGTATTAGCACTGTGGCAGATCCAACATGTGGGTCCCTGTCCACAACCAGACTGTTTTTGCTGGATCAGTTGATTACAGTTCAGATTGTGATCAGAATCTGAAAACTGGTACCGCTCTAGGGTTTTCAACAAACAGGCAAACTGAAACAGATCAAGATTTGCACGCTTCCTCTGGGGGAGGGAGTGGGTGGGAGAAAGCCAAATACAGACTTATTCTTTCATTTACAGATGGAAATTTCCATGTGGGAAGGAACTGAATTGTGTGTGCCATACTAAGTTTCAGCTTAAAGGTTAAATAAGGTAAAGTTCAGAGAAAACATTTAACCAGAATGTTGATGTCAGGAAGATTGCCCAAGCAACCAGGAGATTATAACGTCCAGCAGATGATATGAGGAAGAGAAAGAGAAAGAAATTTCTGCCTAATTGGCAGAAATGAACAAGTGACCACCCTCTGGATTAGCTGGAGTTAGGGACAGAAACAACTGATTTTCAGAGACAAAAGTCTAAGGCAGAAATGCAGGGAAAAGGATTTATACCAGGTAATCCTGGAGGCCACGGAGGAGAAAGACAAAATGGTGCATGGACTCCCTTATTTTGCCTGTTCTCTTGCATTAGCAGTTCACTCCTTTCACTTTCATTGTTCTCCTTTCACTCCTTTTACAATATAACAGACTTCATATTGTTATCGTAATTGTTCTTTGATATTCACAACATGTATGCCTCTGCTGAAATACATTTGCACACAAACAATTACTGTTTCAAACCCCTTTCTCCTCCAAATGTGCTTTTCCACAGCCTAATGGAGAAGTGATGGGACTTTCCTTCACAGCATCTCCAGAAAACCCAGGTTTGGTTCTTCTGGTGTTGGCACCCTGAAATCGGCCTGATTTTCAGATTGCAGATGGGGATTAGCATAACCAAATGTTCCTTTGTGCAAAAGAATTCACTCCCTTCTGAAAATAATGATGCCAAAGGGATGCCTAGGCTGGCATTCTGCTCCCTGATGTGCTAATATTCTGGCAGGATTTTTTTTTCTTTTGAAACTATTTTGGGGGATGGAAGAACATGCAATCACATGAGTTTCCTTTTACAATCCGAACTAGTAGAGTCTAGGTTACGGTGTACCACCTCAGGAAGAACTAAACCTCAGTAATGAGGGAAAATGGAGCAAAGCATCCAAAGACAGTAAAGAACACAAGTTGCTATGGCTTGAACATTCTTGAGGCTTAGTGAAGTGGAATACTTCTAATGATTTATAAATATAGCAAAAGAGAATAATTGACCTATCACTGTGCAGAGTGCTAGAATTAAAATAACCCTTGTTCTTTTCAATACTTTCCAATTCTGTACAGTATTTTGCATGGCAGTTTAGAAAGGATCAAATGGCTTTGAAAAATTGTTAATACAACTCAGATCAACTAAAATTCTTCTGTCAAAGGTACAGAATTTATTGGCATCAAATGAATCAGAAGGTTAGATAGAGCCGCAACTGTAATGAGGAGATATCACTGGAAAGTGAAACAACATATTACAGAATTAACCTACGGTATTCTGTCTCAACGAATGTAAGTGAAAATCACTGCAAAGTTTTATACAAATGGTATCTTACCCAGATATATCAAGTATAGTAAGAATGTTTCAAGAACAGTTTGACAGTGCTCTCCATCCAATATAGATGACATGATATGTCACAGGATTGCAACAGCATTAAGGATCACTGGAATGAGTAAGTGGCTATTATAAGAAACCTATTGTCCACAATAACACTAAAACTAATTAGATTCATCTTAGCTATATAGTCTGAAGAGAGTATACTGAAGAACCGTCAACCTAGAAGTGGCAGCATTTATACATCTGGCAAGAAATTGGAAAGGATGGAATAAATAAAATTAATACTTATTATGAAAACTGACATGTATCCATTTTTAGAATGCACAGATTGAATTATAATATCCCAGTGTTTATATTAGATCAGTACGTAAAGAACTGTAAATCGATTATACTGCAACAAAGAATGCTATTGCTGCTAGGGTTAAAGCAGCATTCAGTTGGAACCAACCCTTAAATATTTTGATTTATCTGAATTTTTTTGGCCTATATTATTGTCTTTGATATCTTTAAATAATTTAACTGTTTCTTTTGAAACAACAGTATTTCAAAAGGTCTGGCATTTATGAAACAGATTAGGAAGAGCATTAGTACCAGATATTAGTTTTTTCTAAATTAGTTTGACAATAGTGTCGAACAGCTAACATAGTCTGTAGAAAAACCATCAAGCCACTGCTCATTACAGCAATTTACAAACATTCACAAGGAACATTCATCCTTCAGTAGGTAACTCTGAAATCACTTTAAGGCTTAGGATTGCATGTGAATCTAAAATCACAAATCTTAAGACAGGTTATTTGCTCAAAAACAAAACATTTATTTAAAAATAGTTGATGTTGTTAGACATCCCTACCACATTTCTATCCTATTTCTCCATGGTCCAAGATCCATAGCTAAAGAAGCATTTATCCTTTATCTTGACTTAACAGTAATCTTTCAATCTATTTCTGCTCACATTCTGCTGCCTTGTAAGCCGAAACCTTTCTCAATCTCTGTTTCTCCGCTTCCTGTCTTTACTTGTCTCTCAGTTTCTGAAAGTTTGAGAGATCCACATCCTACTTCAGTACAAGTTAATGTTAATTTCGTATGCGCTACAGATTGGAATCGGGTGCTCAGATGCTGCTCACACATTTACAAAACTATGGCACTCGAGTTTCCCTGTCCAACACCCATGGTAGAAGCATGCCCCAGCCGCCATGTCCACAACATAATGCATGACGCGGATGTTCTTTTCTGAAGGGAAAAATTACTGGAATTGAGTTCATGTATGGGTCTCTTGGTAGAACACTTATGTCATACATTTCTGCATGTTCTTCTGCCACATAAAAAGGATTGACAGCACAATATATGTGTGGATCATACCCAAGGGTCATGCTTGGCGATAAATGGAGTGGATAACAGCATACTGAAGGACAACACACACACACACACACACACACACACACACACACACACACAAACTTGTTTCATAGACTAGCTGATACATGATAAGAGGCAGAGTCCATGCATAATATCCATGCATCAGTGGACAAAAAAATGTATTAATACTGCACTATGTAAACGATACACTGGCAGTCCCTGGATTACAAACAAGTTCTGTTCCTAAGAAAACGGAAATTTATCACTAAGTCAAATTGGTAAGTTAGATCATGTGTACTCAGCCCTCCACATTTGTGGGGATTAAGGGCACAGGACCCCTATGAAAGTGGAAAACCCATGAATATCTCTAGGCCCTCTCCCCACCCAGACTCACCAGTGCCATCTCTCTGCAGCAAGATGCCAGAGAGATTTCCCTCCCTGGATGGGCAGGGCATGAAGGCAAGCTTTGGCAGCCTCCCTCTCTCCCCTTTCACTACCTGTTTCTTTTTCGTGATGCTCTGGAGGCCCTCCCTCTCTTCTCTTTCACTTCCACTCTTTCTGTGGTGATGGCAATTTTCAACACTGATTTTTTAAAATTAATAGGCTTTAGGGCAGTTCATTCATAAGTACAGGCTGTTCATATGCGCATACCTTGATACATATGCAACTAAAAACTCCCATCAATGCTGCACCCAGTTCCAGCCTTCCATGTCTACTTCCACCCTGCCATTTCATTCCTGCCTCCTCCAACACTCAAATAGCAAACAGTGGCCATTTAACAGTCTTAGTCCTTGCTGGGCTGTGTTTACGTTCCCTCTCCCCTAGTTATTTTTGTTCCTTAAAAATGTTTTGCTCTGCAAACCTTGAGGTCATCCCTACAGTGCACAGATGTGGCCATTTTGGCAATATCAGGAACAATGTGTGGAAATTTTATTTTCCATGAGTACATAGGAAAGGGGAAAGTAAGTTACGAAAGAGCCATTAGATTATGTCAATGTTACTAAAGGCTAGATTCACTGTAGACTCGTGTTTTTAAGAATGTCAAGGGTTCTGGAAACACACAGGGGGGTTTGCCCTCCAAATGTTATGGCATACAACTTCCATCAGCTCCCACCATTCATTATACTAGCTAGGACTGCTGGACCTTTTAGGCCAAGACAATATGGAGGCCGCAAGTTGCCTATTTCTGCACTAAAGGCAAATATTTATTTCAGCTTATCCTTTTGTGGATTAGGGTTCACTTTCACAGTGACACGTTTTTAGAATTTTGACTCTAACCACTACTTTTAGAGATGGACAAATTCTTAGGAGTCAAGCATTTTAACTGGATAAAAACCTCACCTTATTCCAAATAATTTGGTAAAGTCCTCTGGGGATAATCTTCTGATGTCTGCTTCTGCAAGATTAATGTCAACAACCAGAGGAGTTTCCCAATGGTTACCCCTACACTTTAGAATGGTCTGTCAGGAGAGATGTGTCAGATATCCTTTAAGCACTAGTTAAAGACGTGTCTCTTTGAACAGGCCTTCCTGGATTAGTTCTCATATCAGTTTTATTCAATGCATTCTTTTTATGCAAATGTAATCACCATCAGTTTTAATTTCTTGTAAACTGTCCAGAGCCTGTGGGAATGGAGTGGTCTATATATATTAGAATAAATAAACAAATGAGCAAAATTTTATATGCATGATTCATTAAGATCCGACAAGCAAATACATTTCCTCTCAAGGTTATCAGGTTTTGCAGAGGTCTATGCAGCTTCAAGAAGTAAATTGCTTGGTATAATACACCCTGCATCCTATGAATATCTCTCATCTAAATAAGTTCTATTTCTGTTTGTGAACTCAAATAAAATATAAAATCTATCCTTTTAAAACCCAAAAGTTAGTATGCCCAATGAGCGCAACTAAAATAAGTGAATACCTTCATAGCAAAAACAAAAACTGTTGAATAAATTGCATTGTTAACATGCTAGGCTTGGGTTGAAATCTGCTAGGGGGAAAAAACCCACAGATAAAAACAAGCATGGCTAAAAATGAATGCCTGCCAGATATCAGATAGAAAAATGGTACTGAGAAAAACAGACCTCTGGGATCCACTCTTAGCACAAAGCACAAGGGCTGCCATTGTTGATATTATTATAGTTGTCAAAAGCATTTGATCATTCAGTGTATTCCACAAAGCTGTCAGGTTTTGACTGGGAATGTTTTCATCTGATTCCACCCTAACCTGACAAGACTGCATACACTGCAGCCTCGTTCTAGAGAGTGAGTGGTTTGATTGTGTATATACAGTGACTTGCCACCAAGTGTGAGTTGCAAAGCTAAAGTTTGAGGAGAAGTGGAATTCCACTCCCTGGCAGGGATGAAGCAATGCATGCAAAGGTGAGAGAGAGGGCCAAGGTGCTTCTTTGCTGTTGTAGATTACAAACCTTTCATTCTCCTGCAGAATTAGCTTCCTGCTGGGCTACGGATCAGTTCATTGGCAAGCAGGCAGAAACCAGATTTTGCTGTTATACAAGCACACGTGCAGAGGGCAAATGGGAAGGAATGACACACACAGCAGACCATGCAGACAACATCTGGGAGCAGCCTGTGGTTCATTACAGAAGGCAAATATGGAAGCAGCAAGAGAAAGGACCTGCACAGGTGTCTGATCCTCAAATGAGACTTTAGACTGAGTTCCAGGAGTTTCTCCATCCCTGAGAAAAACTAGTTTAATCTAATATTGATAAAATCATGAGACTTTAGGTTAGAATGTGTGGAAGAGACAATGAAGGTGGAAAAGTTCTGATTTCATAATTATTAGGAAACACTGATTTAATCTAATACTATTTCATACCTACTGCTTGGTAACTGCACCATCAAGGGGCATTTATCTTATATCAACAGATATCAGCTAGCGAATCTGTCAGTTAGGAAGGCAACTTTATATATCAAATTCTAATCCTTAGTGTGATTGCAACTACACCTGCCTATAACTTTCATGTTATTGATGCTATTATGTCTGTACAAAGCTTGCTTTTCCAAGCAAATGCTATTTTGGCTAGAATGTTTTTTGAATCCATATATCATAACACTGATTTTGGTAAATGTCTTTAAATTCATACATTCAGCTGAACAATTTTAGACCTCAAATATAATGGAAAACATTTGTCTTATCACTTGACACTTAAATTCTCTCAGTATTGTGCAAGAAATGTGCTTTGCTTAAAATCTTATGTATTGCTCACTAATTTATGCAAGTCCCTTTCCTTGTTTTGCAATGCAACAGTTCTTCCCAGCACAAGATGGTGTTCACATCTTCATTTAATTCGGGACACTAACTACTGAAAATGTCGATCCACCTTTAGCTAATTTATGAAATTTCCTTACAAGGATGAATAAAATAATCCTTTATAATCAATAGTTTTTAATTAAATAATGTTATTAGTTTCATGTCTGAAGAAAGTTACCTTTACTGCATCTGTTACAAAAACATAAATTCCTAACATTTACAATAGTTACAATTAAATCCTCAAATCTGTACTGACATTAATATTATGTATCGGCTTTGCATATTTGGTGTTTGCAGAAACTAGTACTGATATGCTCACAAATGACTAAACAATGGTATGCCCTCATATTTCTATCCTAACAAGTGTTCCTATTTGTCTTTCTGGTTGATATAGTGAGTTGATCATTCAACCTTGCATCATAATTAATAAATTCTTTGATACTTTAAGATTTGTTCCCTGTTTAATCTTTCTGTTCTCCAACCACCTCCTCTTCTTAATATTTCTTTTCATTCTTTTCCTCCTTCTTAACAGCACTTGATTTTTGGATCAAGGGCCTGCCTGTAACATAAAGGTCTATTCAAAATTACTTATTTTTCCCAATGATTTTTTAAAACACTGAATTTTGATACTTGTGCATCTGGAAGTGCAATCCTATGCAAGTTTAGACAGGAAAAAAAGGCCTAAAATTCCAGCATACTCCAGCCAACATGGTTTATGCCAGCAGGAACATGCTTAGACCTGTAGCCTTTCTTTCCGTCTCAGCTTGAATACAATTATGTCCTTTATCGTGTTGATTACAATAATTAAAAATAAATCATAGTAAACTCAATACTAGTAAATGTTCCACGGTTAAATGTCTTGAATGTATCAGCAGTGTCACTGCTACATCATGCAAATACACCAATGAAGAGACGCAAATAAGGACAAAACTTTAAAACCTTTAGTACATAAAACTGAAGAAAAAAAAATGCAAGATTCCACAGTTGGGTCAAAATACAAAATTGAATAATTATCTCATGCAATGAAAAGTGCCTTGTGAACAAACAATTAATAGAGCCATCTTGATGTCTTGAAGGAGGAGGGAAAGAGACTTTTACATGGACTCAGTACATGGAAAGCAAACTACTGGAGAGTTCAGTGCCATGACCATCCGAGCAGTGGGCTGAGCAAAGAACTTGATCCTGGGACTGCAGATGTGTACATATGATCCCGCTGGGCACAATCCCCCCACCTAGCATGCCCCCACTCTGCGCTGCTGTCTATTTGTACTCAAAGGTACGCAGAGTCTAAGGGAAACAGGATGAGAACGGTGAGCTAAGCATTTTTAAAAATCCTCAATCATTCACCTCTAAAAACACATGCAAGTGTGCAGAAGCTGAGTGAAACCGGGATTTTCAGAAGGAGCTGTACCCTGAAGCACTCCTGCGCTACAGACCAAAAGGGTGCTCCCTTGCTCAGTTTGTATGTTCTGATCTTATGCTGAGGGAATAAGCGGGATACTTGCCCAGAACTTCCAGCACTGCTGCTTTTTGGCCCGTGTGACGTTAAACCTAAAGACCCTGCATACATGTTTCCAAGATTCACGCCAAGCTGGAACAGTTGAGAGTGAATAGTTCAATGGAGAGGCAGAAAAATAGGTCAAGCTAACATTTCTGTGTAACATCTCTAGCTTCCACACGATAGAAACATAAGTGACAACTGTGGTGCAGGTAAGAGAGCCCAGAACTGAGCATGAAACGCAAAATGCAATTCTGCCATGCAGGAAATGTACATTTCGCGCTGAAAATGTACATTTGGTGGAACTATTTTGGGGGCTTCATGAAGACATTGGCATCATCATCATCATCACCATCATCATCATCATCATCATCATTATTCTATACTGTCCCATAGCTGAAACTCTTTGGGTGGTTTATAAATCCATCAGCTTTTTAAAAGCATATATGTAAATTTCTCAGCTAACCTTATGATAGAAAGATAGCGCATGCATATGGCAGTTTTGTACTGAGACCTTGTACATTGTAGGACAAGAGAGCAGAAACTGAAACTTCAGAATTGGTTCTCCCTTTTTTTTTAAGTATTTTTCTGATCCTTCACTTCCTATGCTATACAACTCTTAACCCATTTCCCTGTTCTACCCCTTTAATCATCTGCCTTCAAAAATTATTCCAGAGCTTCAGCTGCTCCAGAATGCGGCAGCCAGACTGCTGACTGGAGTAGTCTGGGAGCACATACCTCCTTTGCTACTACAACTTCCCCAGCCACCAGACTGTTCCCCAGCAGAATTCAGAGTGCTGATTCTGACCCATAAAGCCCTACATGGCTCAGGATCAGGGTACCTGACAGACTGCCTTCTCATGCACAACCCTGTCAGATCTTAAGATCTTCAGAAGAAGTCTTTTGTCCATGACTGCTGCCTTCATAAGCACACTTGGTCTTTTCAACAGCTGTCCTCGGCTGTGGAACGCCTTACCAAGAAAGGTTAGGCTTGCTTCCCCTCTGGGATCCTTCTGCCAAAGGCAGCAGGCAAATATTCTTTTATTCCAGGGTACCGTATGCATCTAGGCAGGTCTATTGCATTGGATGTTATTACCATTCAGTTTTAAAGTGTGTCTTAATATCATGATAACTTTCTTTCTTTCTCTGAAACTTTTGCACCCCATTGTATACATAAAAGTCTCAGGATGGTCCAGCAACAAAGGCACAACACAGTATCTATGATAAAATCCCAACTAACATTTTAAAAAAGTTTTCAAATAATGGGAAAATAAAAAGGGTTTGGCCTGGTGCTGAAAAGAATAAAGTGTTGGTGCCAGGCACACCTCTCTGAGGTGCATGTTCCATAGCTGGGGTGCCACTGCAGAGAAGGCCCTCCTCTGGGTAGCCACTCTCCTAATCTCTTTCAAGGAGGACTCACAGAGAAGGACCTCCAATCCAAATCTTAAGGGACAGGCAGGTACAAAGGGAAGGAGACATTCCTTCAGATAACCATTATAATATTATTAAAGTTTTATTATTGTTTCATTCATGATTGAATGAATCAAGTTTCATTCATGATTGTCACTGCCTTGAGTGTCAGTTTTCTTGATACAAAGGCAGGGTACAAAATCTAATAAATACATAAATGTGTATACACACTGCTTCAGAGCTGGTTGTGGACAGAACTGTCGCTGCATGGTCTTCAACTCACCATCTGCTAGAGCAGAAGCTTACAGCTTTCTTTTATATAGTACACAATTCTGAAATGTTCCCCCACATTACATGGGTTTCAAGACACAAGGCGATATCTCATTTACCTTCAGACTTGGAGATAACTATGACGTATTTTGTCTTGTTGGAACAGTAAATCCAGGAAAGGGAAAATCTATGCCCCAAACAAGCCCAAATAAATAAATAAAGGTAATGCAGCTGAAACGGCGCATTGAGCATAATGTTTTATGCAGGGTTCAGCTCAAATAGAGATCAGCTCAGACACAGACATTAAAGTACAGGGAACTTTTCTAAAAATCTGTGACTTGAAATGAAACGGAATATGGACAATAACATTTACTCCCTGATCCAGAGCTATGCAATTAACTAAGATTAGATATATCATCTCTTACCTTTTTTTTTGGAGACTTCCAGTCCAGGTAACATCAGTGAATAGTTATTGATAATAACAAAAAAGTACTGCTTCCTCTCTGCATTGGTGCAAGAGTATGCAAAAGCATGCAAGATATTTGCCTTATTGATAATATCAGAGTGCATCAAAATTTCCCTCCCCCGTGTGCTTTCTGGAAAGTACATGGAGGATGCAATGATCTATACATCTATACATGCAGCCACAGATCCTTTACAGGAGTTTCTGCAATTGAACTTACATTTTTAAAGCCAGCAAATTTGAATGTATCTACACAAGGATACATTCCCAGTGAAGCTGAAGGTAAGAATTATTAGATTGGTCGCCTTGTTCACTCTGACTGTAAGCAAAATACCTTTCTGGATCTTGTCCCATGTACATGATATTAACACGTAAGACAGGGGAAAAGGTTCCTTCTGTTTGCTTTCATTCAGCTATTAGCAATTTATTTCAGCTCCTTTTCAGGTGAAAAACCTGAAGCAGTCAAAATAAATTCACTGATAACTATAAAGAATAAACTGTTACAGAGAGTAATGCCACACTTCCACAAGGGGCAAGTGTGAGTGTTTAAAAAGCAACAGACGGAAACCATCTGTTTAAAGTCTAAATATTTAATTTATGCTCATTTTGGAAAGCTAAAAATGCAGCAAAATCTAAGGTAGCAACCTTCAACAAACCAAACATCATCTTTAAAGGGTATCAAGAAAAGTGAAGTAAAAATACATACATATTTTAAATTAGCACAGAAAATTAAGAGTCAAAGTATCATTTAAGAACTGCAGAACAGATTTTAATTAAAATGATGAGACTAAACTTAAGCCAAGCTATGTAAGGCTTTACTGAGAAAGCGTTTTTTCACAATATCTCTCTGATGGCCTGTTCAGAATGACATAAGTGAGCTTATGAGATGCACTCATTGAAAGTATGTATGCCAAGACAATTCATTCACACTATGTTTAAACCCTTTGCTACACCTGGATTCCACTGAAATTGTGAAAGTTAGTCATGGATTAAAATGCGAGGATTCCAATGGAATATGAATACAGTGAACTTAATCTGGATCGAGCTTATTCACTCAAAGAGATGCGACGGACAAGGAGATCCTACAGGACAATGGGACGGTTCAGATTCCCAGCTTGGAGTCTAGAAAAGAGCTAAGGAAAGTCTAAAGCACAGAAGAAAAGTACGACCAATTCCATAAAGAATTCTGTAATTGGCTGCACCCTTGAACTGAGTGGGGCTGCCATGGATCAGAATTTTGAAGGGCTTTCATTCATGCAAGGGTTGGCGTAACTCGGGAGACAATTTGACATCACATAGGAAAACAGGCAACCTCCAGCTCGCAGAATAGTATATCCCACCACCCAGCCCATTTGGCGAGTGAAGAGAGGAATATGTGCTGTTCTCCAGTCCCTGATCGGGGCTGGAGAACTTTGGAAATTCCCTGTCCTGCATGTTAGTGAGTGAAACACCAAGAATCAGAGATAAAAGCAGGCAAAATTTGTCTGTGGGATGGAGGTTTCCCATCACAGCTGCATGGGATTGCCCCTTCAGCTGTTACTCAGTGCACCTTTTTGAATGTCAGTGCAGTGATTTCAGTCCAAAATCAACTCTGAAGCTCTTCATACTCAATGAAAATAAATGTGGCTTTACTAAAAGACATGCTTTTATGACCCTCTTTTGCAAGCATGCAAATTCATGGCTATTCAAGTAGAGAATTTTGAAGATGCCATTTCCATCTTTGGGGAGAGGCCTGTTTGTTGGGCATATGTATTGTTCCCAAATTATGACATGCCCTCCCTTAAGAACTATGAATGGCTCCACTCTGACTTTAAAAAAGGGTATGAAGATGCACATCTTTGACTTAGTCTCTAAAAATACACGAGTGTTAAGATTTTACTCTTTTCACTGCTTTAATACTATTATTTTTATCATCCGTGGCCTTATTCTTTTAAATTGTGTACCGCCTTGAGGGCTTTTTGGAAAATCCCAGTCTGGTAGTAAAATGAATAATTAATCAATTAATTAAATAAACAAGGCATGAGTACACAAAGCTGGATTCGCAAGTGCCAAAGCACTGGCTTCAGCCAGCACTTCAGGCTCAGGACCGTGTGGAGCAAGGATACAACCCTGACAGTACCAAGGCCGTGAAAAGCCAGGTGGAGCTCATCCAGACCCACCCAGTTCCTCACCACTTCTATACATGCCAGCCCACAGAATGTAATGGTCCTTTCAAGTTACTGGCCACCAACTTAACCTTTTCTTTTAACTTATTTATTTAAAACTGGCTCTTATTTTGTACTTAGAGTTTCCAAGAATAACAAGTAGTCTTTAAGGCTTCATTTAATATCAGCTGAATCTTTGGGAGGGAAAATACTGACTTTTGTACAGGAAGCTCTGCTTTCTGATATTATCAGCGTACCATCAACAACCTCACAGAATGGTAAACATCTCTGTGAGCAGAGTCTTGGCTTCTAATCAGACTTGCTTTTTGCTCTTCTTCTGTTCTGTGTTTTCCTATAGTCTAAGCCATCAGGGAGGAGAAACGGTTAGTTTTTACATATTGTATAGCATCTGCTATATTTCAAGCTTCTTATGAACTATTAACAAAGTGGGGTTTAACACAAAATCTGCTTGCTTCACCATGCAAAGTTATCTCACAATACTTCATACAGCGTGGCTGCCTGAAGCTGCTTCTGGGACAAAGGACAATGCAGTGATGCAAAGGATGGGTCTTCAGAGCTTCGCACACCATGGCCACCTGACCCTGGCAGGGTAGGGACAATCTGTGCAACTAGGCAAACTCCCATGGAAAGAATGGAGGGGCCACACGATGGCAACGGGTACAGCCAAAGCTAGCAGAGGGTAACGGCCCAGTTCTTCCTCTCTGTTCTGACGGCCCTTTCTTAATCTGCCTAAAAGGGCGCTGCAGTAGGAAACTCTTGCCAGGAACTGGGGGAGTACATCCCTGTTGGTTCTTCTGGACCTCTCGGCGGCTTTCGATACCATCGACCATGGTATCCTTCTGGATAGACTTGCGGGATTGGGGGTTGGAGGCACTGCTTTGCAGTGGTTCCGCTCCTATCTCGACGGTCGATTCCAGAAGGTAGTGCTGGGGGACCATGTCTCTACGTCATGGCAGCTATGCCATGGGGTACCACAGGGCTCCATTCTATCCCCTCTGCTATTTAACATCTATATGAAACCGCTGGGAGAGGTCATCAGGAGGTGTGGGCTGCGGAATCATCAATACGCTGATGATACCCAGCTTTACCTCTCATTCTCCACTAATCCAGGTGAGGCAGTGGCTGTGCTGAACCGGTGCTTGGCCGAGGTAAGGGAATGGATGAGGGCCAATAAACTGAAACTCAACCCAGACAAGACGGAGGTCCTGTTGGTTGGCGGATCGGGTTTCGGAGAGGGTGGATTTGACCTGGTCCTGAATGGTGCAACACTCCCTCTTAGGGATAAGGTCCGCAGCTTAGGAGTACTCCTCGACCCAGAGCTTTCTTTGGAAGCTCAGGTGACAGCGGTGGCGAGGAATGCCTTCCTTCAGCTTCGGCTGATTAATCAGCTGCGCCCCTACCTGGAGTACGACTGCCTGGCGACGGTGACACACGCGCTGGTGACTTCCCGCCTAGACTTCTGTAACGCGCTTTACGTGGGGCTTCCCCTGAAGACAGTCCGAACACTTCAATTGGTGCAAAATAGAGCTGCCAGGTTGCTGACGGGGACGGGGCGTTATGCTCACATGACTCCAGTCCTCCGTCAGCTTCACTGGCTTCCCATTGAAGCCCGGGCCCAATTCAAGGTGTTGGTGATGACCTATAAAGCCCTAAACGGCTTGGGTCCTGGCTACCTGAACGAGCGCTTACGTCCGTATATGCCCGACCGCCCTTTGAGATCTGCGGGAGAGTCCCTTCTCCGGGAACCCTCCATGAAAGAAATTAGGAGAGTAAGTACCCGGAGGAGGGCTTTCTCTGCGGTGGCGCCCAACCTATGGAATTCACTCCCCAAAGAGGTCCGCCTGGCACCGTCGTTACTGGTTTTTCGGCGCCAGGTAAAGACCTTTTTATTTAAACATCATTTCAATTGTTAAAACATATGATCTGGCCTGGGCAACTTCTTCTTCCTTCTCTTTCTCATCCTATATTTTTATTTTATACTGATAATTTTAATTTTGTATTTGTAAATCAATGTATTTTTTGTATTTTTATATTTAATGGTAATTTATTATGTACTATTGTATTTCAATGTATTTTATCATGTTGTAAGCCGCCCCGAGGTTTCGGCAAGGGGCGGCATAGAAATGTAATAATAATAATAATAATAATAATAATAATAATAATAATAATAACTGGAATTGATATCCTGCAGAGGGTATTTTTAGAAAAGGTTTTTTAGGTTAGGCAGAGAACTGTCTGCAGTTCTAGATCTATTTATTGATTCATTTATTCAACTTATTTTCCACAGTTAATTAGTTCCAAGGACTCTCTAAGTAGATTATAAAGAAACAATAAAAACAACATATCATACTAAAACGTATAATAACAAAAATACAATAAACAATCAAATACACAATATGAAGCTGATGTATTAAATCTATGAAGGTTAAAATGCAATCTAAAACTATACCTTAAAATTGAGCAATATAAAATCAATTATTAAAATGTCTAGAATAGGATCGTTTTTGCCTGGCATCCAAAAAAAATTGTACTTTGCCGGATGAATTACTCTTGAAAGGGCATTCCACTGAGAAGGTTCCTCTTCTATTTGCCATCCTCCTTTCCTCGTTGGAGGATGGCTTTGTCAGAAGGACTTCCTCACCTGATCTTAGAAACGGGGCAGGTACATGCTCCACACATTCATCAGTCCTGTGTAGAAGAACCAATCAATGTGATATCAGAGATGGAACCAGTAGCGACAATCCAGCCTTCATCTGCCATTGCTGATTAGACTCCCATTCCATCAGTTGCACAGGAAACACGCAGCTGTACTCTACCGGAATCTCACAAACAGCTTTGCCACACAATGTGTGCATCTGGGCTGGGAGGAGAGAGACACCAAGCATTTCCCGCCACCACAAAAATGCGAGGAGGTCCAGTGTGTGAAAGAAAAGTCGGTCAGTCCAGCTCCTAACTATTCTGTAGAGTTTTAAAACCATGAGTCAGCATGCTGCTGAAAGGGATATAAATGCAAGTGGGATTTGAACTTACTACTAACAAAACATCACTGAAAGAAAGGGGCGTAATCATCATCATGATTATACTTTATGAGTCATGGGGACATGATACCACATTAGGGGACTGGATTTGGGAAGACAATCATGAATCTCGGAGTCAGCTGGAAGACGAGTGTGACAAAGGAGAAGGCAATTATAGCAAAAGGAGTGTGCTTTGCATTCCCTAGCATCTGGTCAGTTGCTCTGTTGCCTTCAAGTGTTTTGGAGTCCCCTGACAACTATAAATAAAATACTGAGCCTGCCACAGGAAGGGGAATTGTTAGGAAGAAATATATATTATTTGCAGACATGGACTAGTTAAGAGTTATGAAGCATCATAATTTAGTCTCACAAAAGGCATAGTCATAATTGATTCACTGGGTCTTTCTTCATGCAAGGGAAAAATAGTCCATTCAGTAACTGGGGTTCCTTTAAAACTTGTTTGAAATTAGTTAACTTTCCCCCTTCACACTTGTTAAAATATATAAATGGCAAGGGGTATCCTTTGCAAGAGGGCTCCTAGAGTATGCTGTTGGAACGTGTAACTTACAAACTTATCATTCCAGCATTAGCTTAAAGAAAAAACCTTTTAAAAGAGAGGGGAGGAGAGATAACACTTTGACATCGGCATTAAAGTATGCTACCCTTTCCACCTGCGTCTATAGTAGAAGCCACAAAACAGACACGCACTACTTAACATATTACTGACAGAATGATGAGAAAGGTCCTGTCAGGCACGGGCCAGCCGGGTGTTGGAGACAAAATGCACAGCCCCAGCTGACTAGTTAGAGAAAGTCTGGAGAGGTACAATTATAGAGGCATATGACAAGTCTTCATGCTTGACTGACTTGAGAACCGATGACATGGCATTAAACAGCAATCCTTCCTACCCAGCGGTCACAAAACAGCAATAAGTCAACTGATGCACTGTTGTAAAATCATGATTTATTCCTTTGCTTTGAATACACAAGTCTACAGCATGATGTTCTGGTAGACTACCGCAGCAGGTTCACTTGGGGCCCAAACATTGAGGGCCTGCCTACAGCAGGCATAAAATCAATGTTCTAGCACCGTCTTCCTGAAACAGCTTTCCACACTAGCTTAATAATGCATACAAGGACAGTATTTTTGAAAAGCTGCATTAAAAATATTCTCTCCCCAATGTCTGAGCAAGTATTGCATGAATGCAGTATGTCTACCTATGTATGGATGGGGTGATGTAGAAAAAAAAAGAACTAAATGACAGAGCAAATGCAAATGAAATACAGTGTTAACTTAAATTCGTGAAATGCAACTGTGTGTTCATTTAGGATTAAAATGCAGATAAGCTAATAATTGAAAGGTTGATCAATAGTGGAATGCCTTAGAAATAGCTTTTGTCCATGGAAAAATAGTCTGCCCCAAGCTGTACCCCAAACCTTTCTCTTTTTTCATCTACATAAATATCAAGTTATTTATTTTGATTAAACGACAGGAGGCAATTTAGTGCCATAATAATGCTAGATCTAAAGAATGGTGGTTCAGCTTTTCAAGCAATTTTGCATCCCCCACAAAAGAAGAATAAAGCGAGCTTGAATTATGTGTTTTGATATCAGTGCTACTGCCCTTAGATAATGAACCGAAACAGAACTGATAACTTGGAGGTGACATCACAGCTCAGTCTGCATGAACTGTCATAAACACTTGGTATTAAGGTAACCTCAAAGGATAAAGGACAACTCCCTTAACAATAGAAAGAATTTGATAATGCTATTTTCAGAAGAAAAGGGTTTCTGAAAAAAAAAGAAAAAAAGCAGAACTCTAAGATAAGACTTACTTGTTTACTGAGAAAATTATTCAAAATTTACTCTATCCAAGTGCTAACCATAAAAATTATAGCTTATGCACTCTTATTCAAATGAATAATGCTAAAAGCTTTATCTATTAACCCAAAATTACTGAATAATGTTTAATAAGAAATATAAAGCATTACTATGAATATAGTATATTTCAAAATGATGAGTACAATTTAGCTATAATTCCTGTTCAGTCTTACTATGCAGCCAACTAAGATTTGCCATATGAGAATGACACGGGACAATGATCCAGACCGAACAATCATATCTTAATAACCTAAAATATGAACAAGTCTTTTGCTTGCAAATGTTTGTTGCTCCTTTCTTGGTTGCCAATACACTGGGAAGTTCTAGTTTTCCATAATTTTCTCTTTTGCCTGAACTGTGAAACTATACTAACTATGCTAGTTTTGGTTTCAGAACAAGCGAAGATCCTAGACTAAATTCAGATCATGATTTACATAGTATCCTAGCTAGTTCCATTATGTTATAACCACAGTTCCTTGATTGAGCAAATTTTGGAAACTATGGTTACTAGGAGACTTCCTGTATGATTGCTCATGCCTGAGAGAGAAGCAAAGAAGCTGCATGCAAGAAAAAAGGTGCGTCCACATGTTACCTTTGTGAGTTGATAGCCGGTCACCCTAAAGCCGTACTAGCTGCATAAATTGGCTCGGCTCATGCATGTGGCTACCATTGACCTGGTTCATACCATGAGCTATGGTAGGATATGGAATGGGCTTTCAAGGGAGGTAGTTGAGGATGCTCAAGGAAAGATTGGGCAGCCACATGTTGGAGATTACATGAGTGGAGTTCTGCTCAGTGTCTGAGAAGGGACAGACTGTTCTCACACAGAGGAGGTGAGCAGGGCTCCCACCTGAAGTTCTGGTTAGCACTAGAATGTCCTGAATGCCTGCAGCAAAACAGGCATTGTGATACTTTGACACTTTTATGAAGCGGACTCTAGTCCTTGAAAACATATACCACAATAAACCTATTATCCTTTACATGTGAGAATAAGCTTCACAAGGTGAGCTGTACTCACTCTAAACCAGTGGTTTTTAAGCTTCCACAGCTGGGGACCAGTGGAAATAGGAAAATCACCTCATGGACCAATGAGACAGAAACAAAAAGCACCATACACATAATACAGTATTCTGTGTATTCGTTGGCAATCACAATACCAAAGAAAAAGGAGGAGAGGAGAGGAGAGGAGAGGAGAGGAGAGGAGAGGAGAGGAGAGGTCTCCAAAAACAACCAGAAGCTAAGCAAAAAAGAAAAAAGAAAAGAAAAGCCAACAAAAGAACAAAATACTGAAATTGGCACAGCGTGGCTCCCAGCTGGCTCCCATTGAACTGTCTCTCCAGTCCCTGCCCCCCTGGCAGCCACCCCTCCCCACAACAGACCAGCAGAAAATCTTCTGCAGACTGGCCCTGGTCCACAGACCAGTGGTTGAAAACCACTGTTTTGAACAAATTAATATGTGTTTTTTAACCTCCACCAGTTTATTTTCTTGGAACTCAATGTGTCATTTACACAACTTTCTCACCTACCTGCACACACAAAAGCCCTTATAGTACTCAAAGTTCAGAGTCTTTGGCTCATTTCCTGAGACCCGAGAATTGAAAACGGTTTCCTGTTCAGCTGACCAGTTGCACCATCAACAATAGATTGATGATTCTGTTCTGGCTTTTATGTGTTCAAATGTTCAAAGTCCTGCTCTGGTTAACAAAAAACACAAACCACAATTCTGCTTGGAATGAAGCTTCTCCATAGAGTTAACTAGGTAAACGCCATTTAAAGTAGACTGTGTTCAGGAAGGCAGCCCTAGTGAGCATATAGGTCAGACAACAATGGAAAACTGTTTTCTGCTTATGAAAAGTCTCTGAACTCTTTGCATAACATTGAGATGATATAAAATATTGTGTGGTGTGGTGTAAGCTGGGGGTAAGGGCTTTTCAAATGCCACTTAAACATTCATAAACCATTAAGCCTAACTTGGTTTTCCAAAGCTATGCTTTGTGAAGAACAATACCCTGGCTTAGGTCTGCACTCAGTTTGCACTCAATCCACAACAGGCAAAGTTTTGCCAAGCCAACTGAATAAGGAGAAAGCATCTTTCAATATCAAAGTCTTTTCTTTCCATCTCACATTCTCCACTAAATGAGGAAATTAGAATTCTTTCTGAAAATGGAGGCTTACTTACTTTTCAAAATATTTTCACCTATCTGCCATGCTTTCTGAACATGAACACGATCGTAAAGTAGATGGCTGCCATGATTAAAATCAAGCGTAAAGTACATTGAGCAAAGGAATTGAAGGTTATATAGTTCCATACTTAAGTTTAATGCACAACAGCATATGCATATACAAGGATACCCATTGGCTGGAAAGCAATATTACCTGAAATTTAAGCAGGATGGATTCAGGCTTATAAATTGCACCACATGGGAAAGGCTAAAACAAAAGGGACTGTCAAAAGATTCAGACATGGTTATAGTGGCTAAACATAGTGCTCTTTCTCTCAGCACCATCTGCAATGACATAAGATGGCCATTTCAGCAAAGGAAGAAGCATAAAACCTGTAATAAAAGGGCTATTTGGAATAGTAAGTTATTATCAACCTGAAGAGCTGCTCCAAACTCAGAGCTATTTCATTATATGCTCCCAAAACACTACTCTGCAACCAAGATGAATTTACCTATTACCAGGTTTAGGATAGCAGCTATTATCATGGCCCCTTGATTTCTTTCAAGTAGCTCCAGTGGAATAAGCCACAAGTGAATAATAAAGATCTTATAATAGCCCTTAAGAATTCTTTATAGAGTAGCAGGCACAGAAATGAACTCTAGAGAGTCAAAGAACACTCATCCCTGGATAACAAAAAATAATTAACCTGGCTTAATGTATCTGAGTAGAGCTTATATGAATCAGACTTTTGTGCTTCAAGAGTCAGATTAAAACCATTTTTTTTTTTAAAAAAAGGTATGTAGATATTGTCTCCTAAGTACATACAGGATGTATTTAAATCTGCAGACGTCTGCACGCCTTTTTGTGAAATGTTCAATGCAGCCTACTTGAAAGGAGACGTGTGAAGTACTCACAGTGCTTAGTTTGCTTGAGGTAATAATGATGCGTCTCTCGTGCAACATACTGGCATAAAGTTGCAGCATGTTGTTCACATCCACAGCAACAAAATATTCAGTAAGATTTCTCTGTTTAACAAAGAATAAAGTCTGTTAACACATTAATAGTGGTAACTGAGCGGTGCATAAACTTTTAACTATCTCCTTCTTCCAAGCAGAAAAGGGGACAAGAGGCAGGGATGAGCTTGTTAAAGAACTAAGCCTGCACAATCAGAATCTTTAACCGAAATTCATCACCTCATTATCAGATACAACATGAACTGGTTATGTTTTGGGATATTTTGGGCAAGGCTGCCCTCCCTTACCAGTTTTTCTTTGCAGTTTTGCTTATTAAACACAGACACTTCTTAAAAGTTCCACTTGCATGTACACACAAAAGCACTGGCAACGGATGATATTAACTCCCGGTTTTTTAATGGCATATATTTATACACTCACATATGCAAATTCCCCAGCATCATGGAGTTAAAACTTAATCTGCAGGGCATGAGTGCAGGAACTTCAGACTGGAACTCCCCCAGTTCCATGCCTCTTCTCTCTGAGCACATCATGTTTCCTGACACTTGTGCCATTTTTACCCCAATGCTGCTATTCTGAAAGGTCAAAATGTTTCTCTTAAAGTTTCATCACTGGCATCCAGATGAAATGCACTGGTATTTTGGACTCTGCCCCTTTTGCTTTTGAACCCACTCCCTTGCCTTTGGCCCAAGCCTCCACTGGAATGTGGTTCCCCAAAGCTTCTCTGGAATGGAATTCACCCAGTTGGCTGAAAGAAGTTTGACATTGCTCCTGTAGAGTGTATGCATTTCGTGGATATTAGTGAAATGGTTTAATGGCCCAAACAAGATATCACAAGCACCCCCAAAACTTACACTTTCTGGTACTGTTGGCAATCCAGTTATATCGGGAGTTATGAAATATGAATGCTAATCAAAGAAGAAAAGACATAACACAAAATCAATGTCCAAGAACAGGAAAACCAGCTTTCTTATTTCTTTATTTAACTCAATATTTGGTTTTGCTGCAAGAGGGCATATTAACAGTAAAGCAAGCAGGAGCACCGAATAACTTGATTCAAAGAGCACATGCTGAAGTACCCATTTGAAAAAAAAATAATAAATTGGCTAAAATCATGCCATTTTGCCAATTCAAAGAATGAAAACAACAACATACATTTTGTGCATTATCAGTGTGACAGAGTGCATGATAAGGCTCTTTTGAACAGGAAAGAAGAAAAGTAATCACATGAACAGCTTGAAGGAATACAGAAGAAACTGGGCATCTTTTCAACTTCCTCTACAGCCACCACTATCCTACTCAGGAACTAGTTTTATATGAGATCCACTGTGAGGAAGGGATGAAGGCAGATGCCACCCAATTCACAAGGAGTGTTGCCAATAAATCTGGTACTTACAGTCACCATTCCCTTCTTATATCTCTCTTGTCTCTGTGTCAGCAACTTTGCAGTCTTGTGGTTAGTTTGGGATTTGGAGCTACCAGTTGCTGACACTTACAGTAAGTACAAGGCTCATACCATAAAAATGTTTTCTGAATATTTTTCCAAGCAAGAGAATGTTCCCCCGCAATACTTCACAGAAAATGTGATTTAAGAAAGTCATATATGCATATTTTAATCTAATCCACGGAAGGTGATAAAATTACTCTGTAATACAAACATTTTTTTCTTGTTCCAGCATTGATCAAAACAGATAATTCCCACATACATTTGAGAAATAATTAATGGACTTCTATTCTGCTCAAATATAGTTCCTATGATGTATTTCGTTGAAGCAGTTAATTCTATTGCCCCTTCCTTTTAAGCAGATATTCTCAAACTTTGTCACTGTGACTTCTCCAGGGTGAGCAAGTAACTTTTGAGTCCACTCAAAGGACATGTGCACTTGGCCAAGGAAGCCAACATTTGTTCTTAATCAGAGAGGAAACAAGAGAAAGAAGAAAGAATCTAAAGGCCTTAAATGTGGTAAGCATCCAAGAATTCACACCAAAGAAAGGGAAGGAACCATGAAAAATTAAGGAAACGTTCACTATCCATAAAGACAATGTGTACTTTACAGTAAACAATCCATTCTTCAGTTTGGGGGATTATTGATATGGTAGAAATCATTTGAGATAAATGTATTATTCCATTTTTATCAAGAAAACATGAAAGATTAGCAAGCGGGCTGGTTGCAGTTTCCACTTAAGAGTGTGCGAACTACAGGTAATGTAGGTGATAGAGATTATCTTTTCCATTCTTCTCAGTCACCAGCTGTGAATTTTCATCAGCTGACGAACTGTTCTGCTTCTGTTGATGGAGGATGTGGAAGAAGAATGGTCAAAACTGCATCCCAAAATAATCTTACTTATCCGGCAGCTGTACTTTCAGGTCTGCACAATTTACAGCACAATACTATACTGTGGGCTACTGAGAAGTCCCACAAGTTAATGCAGTTTATCCCTAACAATTGTAACAATTTCCACCTCAGGGTAGCATCCAATGGCTTCCACCAGCAGGACTGAAAACACATCAGTAGAACTGCCTTCTGTGACCTTTGTGCACCAGCCCCGTTTCAGAAATGAGGGATTCTAGATTACTTTTATAACCACTCAAGGTCTGTCACCCACCACATGGATGCAATAAGACACTGCCCTCAAATTAAACTCAGACCCTAGGAGGGAACACACTATAGAGAATGGAAAGCTACTGGCTGCCCCACTACTTGTGAATGAAATATTGTCAGGGTTCAGAAACAGTAATGAGATATAGAACGCCGCATTTTTCGTGCACCAAGAAAAATACTGAAGGTATGAGAATGACCAAATCAATGGAACCAAGAGAAGTATAAACCCCAAGATTGTATGGAGCCAAGAAGCCAAGAACATATCCCAAATTTTAGAAAATATTTTCTGTTTATACCGTTCTTAGTTTAAAATGGTATGTCTAGCTTTTGACAAAGGAGGAAGAGCAAATGGCTCAAGTCTTTCTCATTTATTCAACATGTTACAGTCTTCTTCATGAATATTTACAAACAGAAAGCAACACTTGTAGCAGTGATGCTTACAATAAAAAGTCTATCAGACTAACTTCACATATTTATCCCAAGAAGTTATCACAGTGCCTTTGGATTTTATTTTACCACTCACTTTGCACCTTTTAGCATTTTTTGTAACTCTAGATTATTTCCTGTTGCCACAACTTTTCTCTTGGCATGCAGCCCTTCTTTTTCAGTTTGGTAGCTAATTATTTTGGCAAATATTTTCAGAGAGATGTACTCAGTTGTTTAAAAGCGAGATATTCAACTCTGCTGAGCGGTTATAATGAAAACAGCAGTATCAGTGAAGATGTGATGTTCAGGCATTGCTCACATGCTGCCAGCAGGGCCATGTGTAAATATATTCAGCGAAAATAATACATTTGTTAATCCTATTCTGCAGAGAGGTCTTCTCAGAAATACTTAAGCAAGTGAAACAGATAAAAATCTAGTCTTCTCTCCCCCACCCCTCTCTCTGTGTGTGTGTGAGAGAGGGAGAGACCAACCAGAAAGCTGCAAGAATAAGCTATTGTCACTCTGTTAAATGTTAAGAGGATCTTTAGTACACAATTTGCACATAGAGTTCCAAATCTGGTTTAGTCTAAACAGAAAATATATTCAAGAAGATTGCCTCCTTCAGACCAGAGCTGCAACAGAATAATTTCTCAGGGGACATTTATGAATCACTTGCAATCAAAGGAGACATCATTTGGCAAGCAATTATTTCTTTCAAGAGAAGCTGTGAGTGGCCAGAGCATTTTAAACTCACCGCTGTTAAATATGGTTGATTTTCCAAAACTTGTTGGCTTGTAAAAACCACCTTGTTGTTCTTTTTCCAGTATGAGGAAGAAAATTGAACAAATTCATTTTTGGAAAACAAAGGTTTGGATTTAACTTGTAAAGCAGCTGCTTTCTGGAATAATTCGTCTCCATTCTCTTTGATGCAGGATTTTTTTTTCCAAAAGGAAAAAATACAGTAACTTTATCAATTTACCTTTTTATTTTCAAACGAACAATAGATTTTTTTTCCAGCAGAAAAAACATTGTGAATGCCAAAGGAGAATATATCAGAACATCAGATGGAAAAACAAAGTACTGATGTTGGCATACATTAAGGGAAATGTCTGGTATCCTTTCTTTATACGCAGAATTTTATCGAGAACCATTATGCTATTGGTTCTGATGGACTTGTGCCAGAGAAACAATAAAAAATATTTTGAAACAGAGGTCTAACCCTTGAGCACAAGTCATCGTACACCTGCTGTCAGAGATCACCCCGCTGAAATAGGCAAGAGGTTTCCAAGAATAAAAATACCAAAACAATGAAGCAAGAAGCTCCAAAGATGGATTAGATCAGTATCATATGAGCTAGCTTGATGGAGAGAGCTAAGCCTCTGTTTTGAAGCCAGAACTGGAAGTCATGCTCAGGTGGATCCCAGCAACTGTAGCTGGAACTCACGGCATTAAACTAGTTTTAATTATTCAGAAGTGTGACTCCTTCCAAAAGAAAACAAAAACTGAACCCCCCTTGACTTATGAACCCGAATTAGGCCAGTCTCTTAAGCATGCATTCTATTCCTCTTGAAATTCAAGGCTTTCTCAAAGTATGAGTACTCACACTCACCTGGATTAATCAGCATTCAGTAATTGTTCCGATAAAGAGATGCAATTGTAAACTAGACTCTCCCCTGTAGGAAGGCTCAAGGCCTATTGTGCAAAACTGTATTTAGGCTGCACCTTAGCTAATGGAAGATGTGTCTTTTTCTGTCTTAAAATAGTCAAAGGCTCTCTTGCTCCTCTTGTTTGTGACTGCAATACAGGCTTCAGGAGGTTCCTGCATAGGATCTTCAAATCTGATTCAGGCTGGAGTCTGAGAAACATGCACCAATAAGCCAAGCTCAAGGCTACCAAGCCTCACGCGCACACAGGTGGAGCACGCGGTTGAAATAAAGGCAGATTCTTACAATGACCTTAAGCCTAATGAAATGGTCCATAACAGTAGCTTATGTGCACTCTTTAATAAATGGAAGGAACATCCACAAATATTGATTTAAGAAGACCAAAGAGGAGTTTGCAATTCCCCCAGTAAATACCTGAAAGTTTTTCGGGAGATTCAGAAACATGAGAATATATATGACTCCTTAACACTGCACCAAGCTCACTGACTATTTCAGAGTCAGTTCAAAGAACCACATTTGTTGCTGCTATTTGGTTATAAATAGGTATTTCTATGATAAAGGCAATACCTACCAAATTTAAGCTGATAGGAGTGTTTGCCTCAGGTACAGGATGGCTATACCAGTTTTCCAGCAAATCATTCAAGTCTTCTTCCTGTACAGAATAAGAATTTTAAAATGTGTTCAGTAGCCATATAAGCATCAATCATGTTCACTATGTGTCAGCAGATCAAATAGCACACTGTTACTTCCCTCTCCTACTTTCTATTGCAGACATGGAAAATCCCCCAATTTATCAGAGAAAATGTGACAGCCATAGTCCTTCATGTGTGAATCAGAACTCTATGGATCAGGGCCACTGGGTTTTAGCAAAAAGACTTAACAAATTAACATATGTGAATATATGAAGATGTTTTATAAAGCAATAAAAATATATGAAATCAGCTAGTTAAAGCATGGTACAAATTATCTTACAAATTATCACCTTTGCTTGGATTTATATTACATGCCATCATTTTTCCCTAACTGAACATTTGAAACCCCCAATATGTTATGGTTTCCCAGTTTGTATGCCAAAACAATCAAGTTTGAAAAAGGTTTCATAAATATAGAATTTAACAAGCTATGTTCAGATACATAAATTGCAACATAACATCACAGGCTAATCTTAATATTGAGAATTGTACATTTGTCTGTACAAAGATAAAAAGTCTAAGCAATAAGAAATAATACTGGCAGTTGATAACACAAGATTTAAAAAAAGCCTCCTGCTGTTCCATTGTGAAGATATATTCTAAGATCCATTCATTATAATTAAGCTGCTCCAAGGGGAAATTAGGAAACAAATTCTTTTTCATATCAACCAAATTATGGCCACAGAAGTGGTATTACATTTTATGTTTTGGAGAAATGCTAAAGATGTATTGGGAAATGTTTTTACACTGTAAACAGAGACACACAGTTGCTTTTTATTCCAGTTAATTCTTCATAATATGCTGAATAAGTATACTCTTTCAATATACAATATGATATTTTGAAAATAACTGATACATTATCATGTAGCGTAATGTCTCACATTATGCATGTGAGACTGGGATTATTATGTGTTTATTGCTGGGACAGAATTGGGTGTGGACAAAATGAAAGAAAACTGACCCATAAAGGGAATACTGGAAGACCCATTCAAGAGGGAGA
This sequence comes from Varanus komodoensis, assembly GCF_004798865.1. NCBI lineage: Eukaryota > Metazoa > Chordata > Lepidosauria > Squamata > Varanidae > Varanus > Varanus komodoensis. The sequence continues at coordinate 17,612,726 of NW_025335641.1, read as the reverse complement.
AGCAACTTTATTTCTTAAATCAGGATGAGCCTGATTCCCCATCTGCCCCTCTCTTCTGTTGGCTTTATATTACCAGCAGCATCAACAGCTTCCAGGATGACAACAATCATAGAGGGTAAGGGTTGCATGTGAGCACTAAACTCTACCACCCTGTTCACTATGGAGCAAACTCAGGAGCAGGAAAACATAATCTGCACATAACAAGCCCTTGCCTATGTATGCACACATCCATATGGACTTGGTGCATGTGTTCGTGTCATGGACTCTCCAAGAAAAAGAGCCGATTTACTCTTTGCTCTTACTTATTCCCTAGGTGTCAGTGAATGATACAACTCCGAGTACTGATTTTATGTGTGATAAATATGGATTTAAGCTCTGTTTTGCTAAAGAAATCTTAAATCAGCCTTTTCTTTGTTTTGCTTCTAGGGTAGTTTAACACATATCATTTTCTCTCCTGGAACAATGTTTATGAGACATTAAAATTATGCTGAAGAAAAGTCATCCAAGTCAAAAAGAAAAGGTATGTATGAACCCATTCTGTCTTTTATTTATCCCCGCACCCCGCTATTCATATGCTGTTTTTCAGGGCAAAAACCTTCCAAGGGAGCTCACTTTAATAGAATGACTATCTAAATAACTAATTAAATAGCTATCAATTAAAAGTTAAAACCACAAGAGGAAACAAAAGAATTTCTTTACCATTACAAAGCTAAAGGCAGGTCTAAAATCTCTAAATAGCTCCACAGTCCAGATAAAACATATTAAAATGACAAACAGAAAGGCAATTAAACAATTTGACACCCGGTCTGATACCTTAGTTAAAAGCACACTGAAGCAAAAAGGGCTTTAAAGCCCCTTTAAGAGCTAAAGATAGGGACATTCCCTAGAAGAGAGTTCCTTAAATATGGGATCACCACTGAAAAGGCCTGCCTCTCATATTGCCAGTTTTTAAGACCTTGATTGTGATCTATCCCTGAAGCTGATCTTAAGATCTTGTGAACTTTGTACTAGTGCAGGCAATCCTTCACATAGTTGGTCTCTAGGGCTTTTAAGGTCAACACCAGAATTTAGATCTAAAATGTTAAATAAGCCGGGGAGAAGCAGGCAACCAGTGTAGGTCTTGTTCACATGTCTCCAGACTGGGTATGAGAAGGTGAGGAAAGGTCCCTCCCTTACAAAACTATGCCCAGGTTATCCATTGGCAGCTACTGTTGTGTTTTGTAAAGTCATGAAATCCAGCTGACTTATTCCCCACTCATTAGCATTAGGGGTCTGCAAAGCCATCTCTAGAATTGTGGCAATTGTGTACATTTGATAGGTGCTTTGGTTGGGGAGTTGTGAGCTGCGCAGGGTTGGGGTACACTGAAGAACTGAATCGATGCCAAATCTTCCATAGCAATAAAAAGAGCACTGTATCATAGAATTTATTTTCTTATATGCCAGAAACTTGTAGCAAAAACATGGAAATCTCAGAGCCAATTTCCAACTTCGTGAACACATGTTCATTTTTCTCATGTGTGATGCCTTACATTGCACATTCATAGTACTTGCAAAGTGCTAACCATATAGAAACTCCCACGAGCGCGCTCAACACATCTTTGTTACAAGAGTCAATTCATATGGGACATTCTTCTACCGTGGGAGTGCTCTGGAATGTGGTCCATGGAAAAGAACTCTGGCAAACACTGCCGAAAATCCACATAGATTTTATAGAATATATAGAATCCCACATGGATTTGTTAGTCTGAAGTTTCAACTGCACATGGATGCCTAAACAGGAATTAAACCAAATCATTGTCAGGTAAGAAAATAATTTCACTGGAACTAGATTTCAGTTTTTGAATGAAAGATAAGTAATACTGATTTTTCTGATGAGAAAGACATCCTAGTTATATTGTAAAAATGATTTTTTTTAATTGAGGCAACTTAAAATGCAAATCCCCCCAAAAATCCAGATGTACCTACTGTGGTGGTGGAAGAGGGGGTGAACAGCGGGCTATTAAGCTGGCCAACACAGCTCTGACCTGGAGAAAGACCTGGCAACCTACTCCAGATTCTTTTTGCCAAAAATCTCTATGCATAGACTCAAAGATACAAAAGATACGGTACCAAGCAGTGAGTCTCCCAGGCTGGAGAACATCACTGAAGCTATAGGGAAGCTAAGAAGTCCTAGATTAAGCCTCAGCAAAAAATATCACTCAAAACTAAGATCACCAAACAAAGACTGTCATGCTTTGGCCATGTCATGAATGCTGACTCATTGGAAAAGTCCGTCTGGCTGGGAATGATGAGCAGGAAAAGGAGAAGGGGCTGACCCAGCACCTGCTGGCTGGACAGCATAGAGGAGGACATGGTGGACTTGAAGGAGGCAGTGAAGACATGGAGTGCAATAATCCAGTGGCCAAGGGTCAGACATGGACTAAATGGCTGACAACGACGGATAAGCATAACTGAGGAGGAGCCTGACTGGAGGGTTCAAGAGATCCAATAGGCCATTGAGGCCATTCCCCTTTCATACCTAATGCATTCATTCCAATGTAAACAATTCAAGACTAGAATTCTCAGAAATAGTGAGCTAGTCGAGAATTGAAGCAATGGCTCTAACTACTGCAGCACAGAACAAGCATTCATTCTACAGGTCAGAAGAGGAGAGAGGCTTTTCTGGAAGCACCATTTGCAAACACATGCTGAATACGTTACTACTCTTGTCCACAGAACAATGGCTGACTAAAGAATTCCCCATTGGACTGCTGTTTGCAAGCTGTCCTGTTGAGCTAATTCCACCCATATGCAGTAGGTAAGGAGGAGGAAGAATAAGAACAGGAGGGAAAACCACCCCAAAAAACTGAAAAGAGAGAAAGTCCCCAACATGCTGAATTATGGAAGATGTTCTTGTGCCGAAGTGGGAGCACCTGAAACCGAGTGATCTTCATCCAGGTGGATAATGCCACTCTTCCCCTAAACCTGGTACTTCTCACCTGAAATGAGCACCTAAGTAGGTAAGGTTGGCTGGAAGAGATGAAACAACCTACACCTTCTCCTCAGCTGAAAATCAAGTGCAACAACACACAACACACGTCGTGGTATTCACGACGGGGCAGGAAGAGGATGACCTGAGGGTGAGGAACTTATGTTTGACTCCCCTGTCATGGTCAGATCACCTCCTGGTGAGGTTTGTGCTCGAGAGCGGCCTCTCCCTCTATAAGAGTGCAGACCCAGTTGTATGGGCCCGCCCCCGGAGCCGGATGGATCCGGATGGATTCCTGAAGGCCCTGGGGGAGTTTCCGGCTGACAAGACTGGTGCTCCTGTCGAGGCTCTGGTAGAACTGTGGAACGGAGAGATGACCAGGGCTGTGGACACGATCGCTCCCAAGCGTCCTCTCCCACCGGGCAGAGTCCGCTCTTCCCCTTGGTATACACCTGAATTGCGGGCGATGAAGCGAGTTGGGAGACGGCTAGAGCGTAGGTGGAGGAAGTCACGGAATGAATCTGACCGAACACACTTGAGAGCCCACTATCGGGCCTATGCTGTGGCGGTGAAGGCGGCGAAAAAGAAGTTTTTTTCCGCTTCCATTGCCTCCTCACAATGCCGTCCGGCGGAGCTTTTTCAAGTGGTGCAAGGCCTGGTTCGCCCGGGTCCTAAGGAAGATCCAATGCCACCCTCAAAGGCCCGCTGTGACGACTTTGCCAGGCATTTCAGGGAGAAAATCGCTCAGATTCGTCACGAGCTGGACTCCACTAATGAATCAGAGGTCTCTGAGGAGTCGCCAATGCCACCGTCTGGTCCAAAATTACTGGAGGAATTTCAATTATTGCGGCCCGATGATGTGGACAAGGTGCTTGGACGAGTACGTCCCACCACTTGCCTATTGGATCCTTGCCCATCTTGGTTAATAAATAACTCCAAGCACGGGATTGTGACCTGGATCTTGGAAGTGGTTAACGCTTCTCTGAGGGAGGGTCGAGTGCCTGCCCCTTTAAAGGAGGCGGTAATACGACCGGTCCTGAAGAAAGCGTCACTGGATCCAGAGATGGCCACTAACTATAGACCTGTGGCCAACATCCCGTTTCTGGGCAAGGTGTTGGAGCGAGCGGTGGCGGGACAACTCCAAGCACTCTTGGATGAAACTGATTATCTGGATCCTTTTCAGTCTGGCTTCAGACCCGGGTACAGTACTGAATCTGCCTTGGTCGCCCTGTACGATGACCTGTGCAGGGAGAAGGACAGGGGAAGTACATCCCTGTTGGTTCTTCTGGACCTCTCGGCGGCTTTCGATACCATCGACCATGGTATCCTTCTGGATAGACTTGCGGGATTGGGGGTTGGAGGCACTGCTCTGCAGTGGTTCCACTCCTATCTCAACGGTCGATTCCAGAAGGTAGTGCTGGGGGACCATGTCTCTACGTCATGGCAGCTATGCCATGGGGTACCACAGGGCTCCATTCTATCCCCTCTGCTATTTAACATCTATATGAAACCGCTGGGAGAGGTCATCAGGAGGTGTGGGCTGCGGAATCATCAATACGCTGATGATACCCAGCTTTACCTCTCGTTCTCCACTAATCCAGGTGAGGCAGTGGCTGTGCTGAACCGGTGCTTGGCCGAGGTAAGGGAATGGATGAGGGCCAATAAACTGAAACTCAACCCAGACAAGACGGAGGTCCTGTTGGTTGGCGGATCGGGTTTCGGAGAGGGTGGATTTGACCTGGTCCTGAATGGTGCAACACTCCCTCTTAGGGATAAGGTCCGCAGCTTAGGAGTACTCCTCGACCCAGAGCTTTCTTTGGAAGCTCAGGTGACAGCGGTGGCGAGGAATGCCTTCCTTCAGCTTCGGCTGATTAATCAGCTGCGCCCCTACCTGGAGTACGACTGCCTGGCGACGGTGACACACGCGCTGGTGACTTCCCGCCTAGACTTCTGTAACGCGCTTTACGTGGGGCTTCCCCTGAAGACAGTCCGAACACTTCAATTGGTGCAAAATAGAGCTGCCAGGTTGCTGACGGGGACGGGGCGTTATGCTCACATGACTCCAGTCCTCCGTCAGCTTCACTGGCTTCCCATTGAAGCCCGGGCCCAATTCAAGGTGTTGGTGATGACCTATAAAGCCCTAAACGGCTTGGGTCCTGGCTACCTGAACGAGCGCTTACGTCCGTATATGCCCGACCGCCCTTTGAGATCTGCGGGAGAGTCCCTTCTCCGGGAACCCTCCATGAAAGAAATTAGGAGAGTAAGTACTCGGAGGAGGGCTTTCTCTGCGGTGGCACCCAACCTATGGAATTCACTCCCCAAAGAGGTCCGCCTGGCACCGTCGTTACTGGTTTTTCGGCGCCAGGTAAAGACCTTTTTATTTAAACATCATTTGAATTGTTAAAACATATGATCTGGCCAGGGCAACTTCTTCTTCCTTCTCTTTCTCCTCCTATATTTTTATTTACTTAAGTTATACTGATAATTTTAATCTTATATTTGTAAACCAATGTATTTTTTGTACTTTGTATTTAATGGTAATTTATTATGTGCTATTGTATTTCATTGTATTTTATCGTGTTGTAAGCCGCCCCGAGGTTTCGGCAAGGAAATGTTATAATATATAATATATATAGAAATGTTATAATAACAACAACAACAACAACAACAACAACAACAACAACAACCTAAAAGCTAAGACACTATTTGTAAGAGCAGTTAAAATGTTGCGTGTTAAGGGATTGTACTGCAGTCATTAAGTGTTTTGTAATACTTTTAACAGGTTGATGCTTGGCATTTCTTCTATACAAGTACATTTAATGAAAAGTTATAGAAACATAAAATTACCTGTTCTTTAGCCAAATAATCTGCCAGTGTATTTAAAAGTTTGTAGTACACCTCGAACCATGGTAAGTAGCTGAAAAGAGAAACAAAGCCATTTTAGAAACAGGCTACAACATTAAAAAGAAAAGTGTTACATGAAAGAGTTTTCACCGTATTGCAATTTTTGAAAGATTCGAAGCTAGGTTGATAGTATAAGTCTTGTTCTGAGCACCTCACAAGAAAAATGTTATTGATTTGGTCCTGCAAACACTTTGAACATCAGGAAAAGGTCTGTAGGTACCAGATCTGGGGAAGCTTATGTCATACTTCAAAACCAGTCAGTACAGATAGTCCCAAATTACAAAGACCTCTGATCTGACTAGTGCATTGTACTCACGCACAAAAAATAAAATGTTCATTGAAGCTGGACAGGACAGAATTTAGACGCAGCTGGATGTGTTCAGATGTAAACCAAAACTGGAAAAGGATTAGACTAAATGCTGCTATTGGGCAGCAGAGAACAGAAAAATTAAATGGCTTCTCTCCCTAGGTAACAACACATCTCTACCTTTCCTGCAAAGAGCAGCACTTCTTGCTCCATCTAGCTATAAACATGCTAAAATGAATATTGATTATATAACAGGAGTTCACATTTCTCTTTCTCTCTCTCTTTCTTGCATTTTTAAAAGGTATTTGTTGAACTGAATCTGTTCTTTGGATCAAGATTTCTTATGAACAAATAATTCACATCTACCCTCTGGATGTTTAATGCATGTTTGATGAAGCTAATAGACTGATAAAAGCATTAAATGAAATTGACACGGTGTTACTAGTTTTTGTTAACAGATTCTTAAAAGTGAAAAAAAAGAAAAAACTGATGCCAACAAATATTCATTGAAGAGTGTTTAGTTCCCTATAAAAGGCAGAGATTGCTGGGAAAAGATATACTGACCTGGTTCACACGCATGACAAGCCATAACAGTAGTCACAGTGGCTTGTCATTCCATCTGAACACAGACTCCCTCCTGCAGGGTAACTTATTTTTCAGCAACAAAATAGAAACACAGAAACACAGAAACACAGAAACAGAGCGAGTCAGAAGGGGCCTCCTAGGCCATCTAGTCCGACCCCCGGCTCCAGCCAGCTCCACTCACAACATGCCCACCATGGGCATGTCCAGCCTATCTTTGAACACCCTCACTGATGGGGCCTCAACCACCTCCCATGGAAGCCCATTTCACACCCTCGGGGTTCTGACTGTCAGGAAGTGCTTCCTGGCATCTAAATGGAACCTTGATTCCCTGAGCTTTGCTCCATTGGAACGCGTCCTGCCTTCCTCTGCAGGGGAGAACAGGTCTGTATCCACCTCCATGTAACACCAACTGCGCCCGGCAGCTTACGCCGGAGGAGGGCCGCCTCCTCGCTGTGTAAGACCGCGCCGCGCCGGAGGGGAGCCGCTGCCTGGCCGCGTAAGACCGCGCCGCCATCCACCGCCCACTTGGCTGCTCCGCCACGCCCCAGCACGTGTGGCAGGCGTGCTCCGGACGAGGCGGGGGACGCAGGGCCGGCGGCTACAAAGCCCGCGGGAGGAGCGCGCCACCAGCAACACCTACTGCGCCCGGCAGCCTACGCCGGAGGAGGGCCGCCTCCTCGCTGTGTAAGACCGCGCCGCGCCGGAGGGGAGCCGCTGCCTGGCCGCGTAAGACCGCGCCGCCATCCACCGCCCACTTGGCTGCTCCGCCACGCCCCAGCACGTGTGGCAGGCGTGCTCCGGACGAGGCGGGGGACGCAGGGCCAGCGGCTACAAAGGGCGTCGGCCAAAGGACGGTCGCCACCGTTCGGGTGGCCGAGCAGGGGGCGGGGCTGGCCAGGGGCTTGCGGTTGGCGATGGTAGGCCCTCCTGCTGGGCTGTGAGTGAGGGGTGAGTGTGTGTGTGTGTGTGTGTGTGTTTTTAGTAGTATTTTAAATCTTTTTATGGAGTCGTCCCTGGCCATGCTGCCGCTTATGTTTCCTGGGGAGCGCACGGGTGCCGCCATTGAGGTGGTTATGGGCAGGGGACGTAACAGCGTTGGGAGCTTAACGTGTCCGCATAGAAGAAGGAGGGACAGATGGCTGACACCTGTCCCTACTTCTGGTTTTGCTCCCAGCCAGAGGGTGCCAGGGAGTCTCGTCAGTCGCCCCTCCAGCCTGACGGTGCTGTTGCTTAATGCCAGGTCGGTCAATAACAAATCTGCCCTCATCCAGGACCTGATTGTGGATGAGGGGGCCGACCTGGTCTGCATAACGGAGACCTGGGCGGGAGGGGGGGGGGATGTTGCCCTCTCCCAAGTGTGCCCGCCCGGGTATCTGGTCCAGCACTGCTCACGGCTGGAGGGGAGGGGAGGGGGGGTCGCTTTGGTATACCGAGCCTCCATCTCCCTCACGGGACTTCCGGTCCCTTCGAGACCAGGGCTGGAGTGTCTCTATTTGGTGTTGGGCGACCGAGACAGACTGGGGATTCTGTTGGTGTACCGCGCACCCTTCTGCCCAACAGTCTCCCTGCCTGAGCTGACGGAGACTGTCTCGGACCTGGTGTTGAGGACCCCCAGGATGTTGGTCCTGGGGGGCTTCAATCTCCATGCCGAGGCTAGTCTGACCGGGGCGGCTCAGGACTTCATGGCCTCCATGACGGCCATGGGGCTGTCTCAACATGTCACCGGCCCCACCCATGAACGGGGACACACTCTGGACCTGGTTTTCTCGACGGGGCAGGAAGAGGGTGGTCTGAGGGTGAGTAATTTATGCTTGACTCCCCTGTCATGGTCAGATCACTTCCTGGTGAGGTTTATGCTCGAGAGCGACTTCTCCCTCTGTAAGGGTGCGGACCCGATTATGTGGGTCCGCCCCCGGAGCCGGATGGATCCAGAAGGATTCCTGAAGGCCCTGGGGGAGTTTCCGGCTGACAAGACGGGTGCTCCTGTCGAGGCTCTGGTCGAACTGTGGAATGGGGAGATGACCAGGGCTGTAGACACGATCGCTCCTAAGCGTCCTCTCCCACCGGGCAGAGCCCGCTCTTCCCCTTGGTATACTCCTGAATTGAGGGCGATGAAGCAGGTTGGGAGACGACTAGAGCGTAGGTGGAGGAAATCACGAGATGAATCTGACCGAACACACTTAAGAGCCCACTATCGGGCCTATGCTGTGGCGGTGAGGGCGGCAAAAAAGAGATTCTTTTCCGCTTCCATTGCCTCCTCACAATGCCGTCCGGCGGAGCTCTTTCGAGTGGTGCAAGGCCTGGTCCGTCCAGGTCCAAAGGAAGACCTGATTCCACCCTCAAAGACCCGCTGTGACGACTTTGCCAGGCATTTCAGGGAGAAAATCGCTCAGATTCGTCACGAGCTGGACACCACTATTGATTCAGAGGTTTCAAAGGAGACACCAATGCTGCCGTCTGGTCCAGATTTATTGGATGAATTTCAGTTATTGCGGCCCGATGATGTGGACAAGGTGCTTGGGCGAGTACGTCCAACCACTTGCCTTTTGGACCCTTGCCCGTCTTGGTTAATAAATGATTCCAAGCACGGGATTGGAACCTGGATCTTGGAAGTGGTTAACGCTTCTCTGAGGGAGGGTCGGGTGCCGGCCCCTTTGAAGGAGGCGGTAATACGACCGGTCCTGAAGAAAGCGTCACTGGATCCAGAGATGGCCACTAACTATAGACCTGTGGCCAACATCCCGTTTCTGGGCAAGGTGTTGGAGCGAGCGGTGGCGGGACAACTCCAAGCACTCTTGGATGAAACTGATTATCTGGATCCTTTTCAGTCTGGCTTCAGATCCGGGTACGGTACTGAATCTGCCTTGGTCGCCCTGTATGATGACCTGTGCAGGGAGAAGGACAGGGGGAGTGCGTCCCTGTTGGTTCTGCTGGACCTCTCAGCAGCTTTCGATACCATCGACCATGGTATCCTTCTGGATAGGCTTGCGGGATTGGGGGTTGGAGGCACTGCTTTGCAGTGGTTCCGCTCCTATCTCAATGGCCGGTTCCAGAAGGTGGTGCTGGGGGACTATGGCTCTGCGCCATGGCAGCTATGCCATGGAGTACCGCAGGGGTCCATTTTGTCCCCTTTGCTGTTCAACATATACATGAAACCGCTGGGAGAGGTCATCAGGAGGTGTGGGCTGCGGAACCATCAGTACGCTGATGATACCCAGCTCTACCTCTCGTTTTCCACCAATCCAGGTGAGGCAGTGGCTGTGCTGAACCGGTGTCTGGCCGAGGTAATGGGCTGGATGAGGGCCAATAAACTGAAGCTCAATCCAGACAAGACGGAGGTCCTGTTGGTTGGTGGATCGGGCTTCGGAGAGGGTGAATTGAACCTTGTCCTGAATGGGGTTGCACTCCCTCTTAGGGACAAGGTCCGCAGCTTGGGAGTGCTCCTCGACCCAGAGCTTTCACTGGAAGCTCAGGTAACAGCAGTGGCGAGGAGTGCTTTCCTCCAGCTTCGGCTAATTCATCAGCTGCGCCCCTATCTGGAGAATGACTGCCTTGCGACAGTGACACATGCGTTGGTGACTTCCCGTTTGGACTTCTGCAATGCGCTCTACGTGGGGCTACCCTTGAAGACGGTCCGGATACTTCAATTGGTCCAAAATAGAGCTGCCAGGCTGCTGACGGGGACTGGACGTTATGTTCACATGACTCCAGTTCTCCGTCAGCTTCACTGGCTTCCCATTGAAGTCCGGGCCCAATTCAAGGTGTTGGTTATGACCTATAAAGCCCTAAACGGCTTGGGTCCTGGTTACCTGAAGGAGCGCTTACATCCTTATATGCCCAGCCGCCCCCTGAGATCGGCGGGAGAGGCCCTTCTCCGGGAGCCCTCCATGGAAGAAGTTAGGAGGGTGGTTACTCGGAGGAGGGCTTTCTCAGCGGTGGCGCCTAAGTTATGGAATGCGCTCCCCAGAGAGGTCCGCCTGGCGCCGTCGTTATTTGTTTTTCGGCGCCAGGCGAAGACCTTTTTATTTAAGCAGTATTTTAAATGTTAATATTATTGAATTTTATTTGGCCAGGGCGGCTTGTTTTATAGTGTATATTTGTATTTTATTGTATATATTTTAAAATGTTATTTTAAATTTTTTGTTGTAAGCCGCCCCGAGGCTTCGGCGAATGGGGTGGCATAAAAATGTTTTAATAAATAAATAAATAATAAAATAAATAAACACTCCCTCACATACCTGTATGTCACCAACAGATCTCTGAGTCTCCTCTTCTCTAGAATGAAGAGACCCAGTTCCCTCAGTCTCGCCTCATACCCCATCCCCTGCAAACCGGCCACCAACCTTGTGGCCCTACACTGCACTGACTCTAATCTGGCTATATCCCTTTTGTAATGAGGGGCCCAAAACTGAGCACAATACTCCAGTTGCAGGCACACCAGAGTCATATAGAGTGGTAGTAATACCTCTCTCGATCTAGAAGCCACACTTCTGGCTATGCAACCAAGGGTGGCGTTCGCCCTCTTGACCACTACATCGCACTGCTGACTCATGTTTAGCCTGCAGTCAGCCAGTACCCCGAGGTCCCTTTCACAAGTGCTGCTCTCCAGCCACTTGTCCCCTAACCTGTACTTATGACACCTATTCCTATGCCCCAAGTGCAAGACTTTGCACTTATCCACATTGAACACCAAATATTTTGGACAGATTTATGATCTATTTCAAGCATTCCAAATTTAACCTTACACATAACTCTGCCTTAGTATTCTGTATTGTAATAATTCAGACTTCATATTCAGTAGCCTATCATCAATGCAAAAGGTCAAGTTCCAAGAAAAACAAAAAGAAAAAAGAAAAATAGGGGGCCAAAGAGACTAGCAGCACTCAAGCATCCTCCCACTGTGTAAGCCAGCAGTTTCTATAGCCCTAGATTTCTGACAGATCAGAATCCAGAATCCATTGGATTTGAAGCCACTGCAGAAATAGTGTATTTACGTCATATAAATATGCCATAAAGCTTAATGTCACAACACAAATTTCCCCCTCCCTATGGTATTGTAGAAACCCCTGGTACCATCTGGTCCTTGAGGAAAGCGGATCACTCCCGTCTGAACACCAAGTGATTCATAGGGTTGAATAGGGTTGTTCAAAGGTTGTTCAATCCAGAATCAAAAGCCAGAAGAGCAGTTTCATTGTGGGTTGCAGAGAATGACTAGCAAACTGTGTGGCAGGAGAAACAAACCTACCTGCTATGCTTTGCAATCTTGCCCATGTCACTTCCAGTGATGGCCCCATCTCTAAGGCTCACGAAACACTTTGGAATGACTGCCATTGCTTCATCACCCTTTTTCAGCCCCAGAAAATTGCACAAATGTATTTTTAAATTATCTTTATTATTTTTGCTGGTGTTTTGCAAGTGTGCTTCCAACAGCTCTCTAATATATGTGGTCTTTCCTGGTCAATGTGCTCATATGTTTCAGCTGTCTAAGGGAGCACCAAGGAGAAACAGACAACTTACAAATAAATTTAGAAGGTGAGAGTGCATGTAGGCCAATCTGTGCACAGTTTCAAGGGACCTATTGTTGAGCTGTCAATTGAAAAATGGAAAGTAGTGAAAAAGGAAGGAAAGGAAAAAAGAAAGTGTACCAAATGGGAAGGGAACAATATCTCCCACTTAGCAATGAAATGTTTTCGATTTGAAGGGTTGCATTTAAAGGACTTCATTTTTTTTAACTCTTCCACAAGTCTCCAGCTCACCTAGAAAGGGGAGATATTGGCTTTTCCACCTTTTTACACTATCTATTCTGAGTACTTACTGTTGTGGGGTTACTACAGTTCCCTGACAGTTCTAAGAAGTAAAAATAAACAAGCAACCAAAATCCTGACGAAATAAAAACCTGTGGAATGGGAAAGAGTAAATATGACCCCAAGAGGACCAGTAGTGTTCTCCTTTTAGTCCAGCCTATTCTGCCACCAACATTTTTGTCTGTTTGTTTGTTTGTTTGTTTATAGAATTCATAGAAGAACTGTCAGGAATATATGCACAGTTTTTTGGACTGGGAAAATATGCCTGTGTAATGGCTTTGAAATAAATGGAGAGGACATTTATGTACCTGCAGTAATACAGCACTTATTTCTGCTGCCCCCACCTTTTGTGCTTTTCAATTGAAAATTCCATGTATCTTACCCCCAGTCCCCTTGACAGCTGAAGCATAAAAGGAAGTTGACTGGGCAAGTCTTCACATATCATGTAGTCTTCACAGATAGAGCACACTTCCAAAGACAAATTATTTTAATTTATTTTATTATCACATTTGTATGCTGCCCCATAGTCAGAGGCTCTCTGGGCAGCTCACAGCACAATACACACACACACACACACACACACAACACACACCAGCAACAACAAACAAACCGTAAAACATGATGGAATTAAAATACTATATAAATAGGGTTATAACCCTAACCATATAAATAGGGAGGAAAACAAACACCATATAACCAATAGGAACCAATAAAACAATAAAAGAATAGAATGAATAAAGAGTATGATGATGCTGGGAATGACAGGAAAAGTTACCAACACAATTACACAATTTTCTGGGACCAATTTTTCCCGTGCAAGTTCCAACCCACTCTCCCAAAGCCGTGGCACCAAAGAAGGGAAAGGAGTAACAGCCGGAGTGCAGGGGGGAGAAAAGACACCATGGTTTTACCGTGAAGCAGATGACGATCTTGGATAGAGGAACAAGAGGGAAGAGAGGGGAGAACGAGCAACAGTGAGCCCATTACCTGTCGGTGGGCTGCTTCACGACACAAGCCACAACCTGCAACCAGCTTAGCATGTTGTGCAAACCCATCGATATCTCACATCTCAAAAGAGACAGAGATTTAGCTAATCTTGCCCATTAAGGTCGACAGAGAAAAATATTCTAAAGCAGATTCTCAAGCCCTCATGAGACTTGGGGAGCGGGATGGGAGTTTTTTTCCCAGAGTACAATTGGAGGCACATCTATGATGATAGATGATCGCCAGCCAGACAGGTGATAGATTATATATGACAGTTCTTGATGAGCAGCCATGTGATCACACTCTCCCTGTTACTGGACTGTGCATTTAATAATGCCTCCCACCCTCCCCTTTGCCCAGTCAGTCAAGATTCGGGAACAGGACCTTGCTTTCTGAAAATGGAGATTCTTCTGGGATTATCAACCTCACGTATTCTTACATCCCACTTCAAGATAGTGTCAGTGTTCCCATAGAGGTGGAAGGAGAAGCAATCCTGTCTCCTCTCTGACAGACAAAAGAGCGCTTGGTTTATCTACCGCTGCAGTTCGACTACTTAAACAGCAGTCACCATTGCTTCTGCTCACTCCATGTTTGTGGGCTCCACGGCCTCACTGCTCTACAGCTAAGTGCTGCAGAATGATTTAGAGTGACATGTTGCACAGTAACATATGATAAACACAAAGAAGATCAGATTATAACTGGCTTGCACTGTTTTACATTTGGGTGGGACTTCCAGGGAAAAGAATCCACTCCACTCCATTCCCCCACTAAAAAGCTTATACAGAAGCTCAAAAAACAGAATTTTGCAACTGTTCTGCCTACTTGTCCGCAACAAATTCCATAAAAAGCAATGCATGATGTTTCCTCCTTTGCAAGATGCTTGTTGCAGCACATTTCTATGCTCAACTTTTTGGTTCTTTTTTAAAACCTCAAGAGAATATTCAGAAGTTACTGTTCATTAAAAACATATTGCTTCAATGGAACCAGAAGTCCACAAAACTTGGATGTAAAAGGACAAGCTTTAGAGAAAATCAAGCAGAAACACATATGCACCACAAAGTATGAATAACAAAAGAGTCTGGCTGATCCCAAATACCAGAATTATTTTCCTTTCACAGCTGGAAGGCTTCAACAACAGTTACCCTTAACCTAGAACTGTTAAATCCACTAAAATGCTAGATGTAGATAATTTAGAGCTGGCTCCTTAAAATATAAAGCTTATATTGGATCATAAGGTAGTGTTCACAAAGGAATATGTCCGTAAGCACCATTACAGTGAATCCTTCAACACTCTGATCCAGACATTCACACCAGCACATTCATGTGCAAGAACAATGTATGATGTCACTCTTTATGACAATGTGACAACCTGCTGGTGCTCCAATCGCATAAAGCATCCATTATTTATCATAATGCAGAATTAGGAAGGACAACTGAATGCACCCTTCATTCCTTGTTCTAAATATATACCACCAGTATGCAAAACCATGTTTGTCCCCTCAAATACAATTCTGTCTCGCTTATGTCCCTTCCTTGCTCAATAACATAATTAGTTTGTATCCAAAGCACATGAACAGAATTCTGCTTACAGATTGGGGTTTGCCTGTCTCTTCCTTCCCGCTGAAGCCCTCCTCTTTCCCTTGAAAGAATGGGCAGGCCTGCAGAATTGTATGGAATTGGGCACAGGCTTGGGAGCTGAACCTATAAAATCACAGAATCATAGAGTTGGAAGAGGCTTCTAAAGCCATCAAGTCCAACTTTCTGCCCAATGCAGGACTCCACATTTAATCATTCCTGACTGTCCAGGATAGCTGTCTAACTACCTATTTATGTATGTATGTATGTATGTATGTATGTATGTATTTGGGGATATTTCTAGCCCATCCACTCGCTCTGCATCTCTGGACGGCTTACAACTATTGAATACTTCTAGTGTGGTGAAGCCTGCAACCTCCCTAGGACATGGGTTCCATTGTAGTACTGGAAGTTCAGTAGGAAGTCAGGAAGTTCTTCCTGATATCTAGCTGGAATCAGGCTTCCTGTAACTTTTGCCCATTATTCCGTGTCTTGCACTCCAGCATGATCGAGGAGAGATCCTGGCCTTCCTCTGGGTGACAAAATTTCAAGCACAGGGGTACTTTGGCTCATGAACGCCTCAGTTCACGACCAAATTGGGTTGCGAACAAAAATTTCTTTAAAAATTTGACTCAGGTCGCAAACTCCTTATTGGGTGGTGGCTGCAATCGTGGCCATCTCCCCACCCGCCCCCGAGTGGGAAGATGGCCACGATCATGCTGGAGGCAGGGGGAAGATGGCTGAGATCACGCCCATCTTTCCTGGATGAGTGCGTCCATGATTGTGCCCATCTTTCCTGCATGAGCGGAACTGCGATCTCAGCCGTCTCCCCCCACCGAGCACATTCGCGTTGGCACCCATTTCTCCCCCAACAGCGTGCCTACAATCGCACCCGTCTCTCCACCACTACCCCCACCGTGCCGGGATGCTGGGCACGTGCAGGGATGACGGGCATGATAGCAGTCATGCTGGGGGGGGGAGGAGAGATGGCTGCGCTCATGCTCGGGGTGCGGGGGAGATGGCCACGATCTTTGTTGTTCTTTGTCAATTTGCTTCACATTTTTCTGATTAAAGAAAAGTTACAGAACGGATTAACCTTATTTACATTGACCCTTATGGGGAAATTTAATTTGGCCCACGACCAATCTGGGTCACAACTAGGGTCCCGGAATGGATTAAGTTCGTGAGCCAAGGTACCACTGTATTTGAAAAGTGCCATCATATCTCCTCTCAGACTTCTCTTCTCAAGGCTAGACATGCCTGCTCTTTCAATCTCCCCTCATAGGGCTTTGCTTCCATTCCCCTGATCATCTTTATTGCCATCCTCTGAACATTTTCATGTTGTTGGCTTCTTCCTTGAAGTGTGGTACCCAGAACTGGACACAATACTCAATATGCATCCTCAGCAGAGCTGAATAGAGGGGAACCAGTACCGCACATGATTTGGAATCTATACTTCTATTGATAAAGCCCAATTTAGCATTCCATGTTTTGTGCAGCCTTAACACATCGTTGATTCATATTCAACCTGTGACCTACCACAATTCTAATATCCTTCTCACTTGTAGTATTGGTGAGCCAAGTACCTTCTGTTTCTAGGTTGCACAGTTACAATAAATTGGTGGTAATCAGGGATTCCCCTTTCCCTTTGCATGTACAGAAGTGCCTTCTGCATGCACTAGAACAATGCCGGATCACCATTCTTTTTCTAATGCACCACAGACTTCTGTAGAAAAATACAGCATTTCTGCAAAAGCATGTGAAACCTTAGCAAGTTAACTGCATATATGAATCCAAAGCTAGTCAGCATCAAACCCTTGCAATTTCCTAACTCCTTTGGTCCTGAACTTATTATTCTTCTAACCTGAAAGGCCATGCTTTTCCTCTAAATCCAAACTGAAGAACTTTTTTACTAAATTTGACATTTGTCACAACTGAAGCTGTTATATGATTAAGTTACACAATAACAATGGGGGGAAAGCCAATTAGAGTTTGAGCACTTTTAAGCTAGGGACTGTACAAAGTCAGAGAAGCCCTCATGCTAGCAACAATCACATAAAAGCTGAATCACAAACTGGCTTGAATCTGTATGTCCTAATTTTAGAGGTTCACAGAGTGCTTCAACAAATTTCTTGCCTACCATGTAAAGCACAAAATCTGTAAAATAACAGCTGCAAAATCAATCACGGATGTCGAAGTGTTATGCTTTAAAATGCATCAGATCCTATCTGAAACGTGGTCCTTACCTGTCATATAAACAATGGCACCAGATATTTCATTGCTAATTAAAAACGTATTTAGCATATTCTTTTAATCCAAGGAGCCACAAGGCAAGCGCTCAGGCTTTCATTCAAAGTCATTCGTAAGCTTTGTTGCACTAAGTAGACTTCCACCTCACTTGAGCTTCCACTACAGTTCTGATAAAGCTTTTATATTCACAAGTCAAAGGTTAAATAAAGGAAAGGAAATGTTTTCTGTCAAACAGTCAGGTAACCACTAACAGTCCTGAACTATCAGCAGGAATCTAACTTCTAGTAATCAAATAAAACTAAGGAAACCGCCTTTCCGTAGCTAAATGTCTAATGTCTAGGGGCTACTTTCTGTCTGGAAAATTGACACAAAATGTGTAAAATTGAAACATTCTGCTTCTGAGGGATTTGCCTAAAGGAAGGGGGGAGCTCAGGCACAGTCTGAGATGAAGGACTACAAAGGCTTCCCAAATAAAACTGTCTACCGTATTAGAACATTTCATTTAGAAATCTAGGTGACAATTTTACAGTCATAAAGTTTCATTAATCAAATCCAAGGCCGAAAAATTTTAATGATGCTGTCTGCATTTTTCAGGGTGTATACCATTAGATAGAGACACAGAGATTAGCTTAACAAAATGAACTCCAGTGAAATTCTCATATATTCTATTAAAATCATTTAGGCATATTTATACCTGGACTTCTTATGTAAGAGAATACAGAGTAATATTTTCCCAGACATAATATTCTTTAAGAATGAAACATCAATGCTAAACAAAATCATTTGCATTGGAATTCCAAGTCTGCATCGTTAGCATGAAAAATAAATAAAGAGGCATAGCGTCAGACACTTATGGACAAAAAGTCTAGTTTTAAAACAAGACTTGAGGAGTCTTTTCCATTCAAATTCTGGAAGTCAGATGAAATTGAAGGTTCTGTGGAAGTCCTGGCAAGAGCACCGACTGCAAGATTCATGGAAGAGAAAGGCGCTTCAGAAGTGCCATGCTCTAAAGCAACATGCAAAAAATGCACAACTGCCTTCTCTGACCCAGTGTGCACCAGATGTTTTGGGACACAACTCTCATCAGCCCTACCTGAATGGCCAATGATCAGGGATGCTGGAACTGTAGCCCAAACTATCTGGAAAGCAGATATGGGCTACAGGGCATTCTAGCAATCTCTAGGTCAGTATTCTGCTATGTTAAGCTTTCGTATTCATTTGCACTGTTTTCTGGCTGTACTAGAATGATCTACTGATCTTTCTTCACCCTGGAATATATACATATTGCAAGGACCCTCATGTCCTCTAAATCCAGAGTTACATGTCACAGCTGACACTTGGCTGTTTCAGAACTACAACAGCCCTTCCCTTTCCTTCAGTAATGGTCCCTAAGACAAAATCAGTTTTGTAACATTATCAGGTTAGGCATGTCTTCACAGGTAGTGAGGAAGTGGAATGAAAGTGGCAAATTTAACATGCTGACACCATTTGTGATTTTATTTCCCCGTCCCAAACAAAAGGCTCTTCCTTCCCAAAAGTGTGTAGCTCCTGAAAGGCAGAAATAAAGAGGTTCGATACTTGTAATTCAGTATGCATTTCAAAAGCTTCCAGAGCAAAATTTTAACTTTATACTAATAAAAAACTTTCCTGAGGAGTATCGGTAGCACAGGAAAGTGACAACGCAATCATCTCCAGTGTTTTTCTACTTCAATATATTCCTGCCTTGTTTGTCTGATACCCCAGTGCTTGGTGAAGTTTACCTATTATAATTGCTGTGACACTTGGTCTGCCATCTCTAATTGCAGGGGAGAATTGCACTTGTCCTCCTTCAAGCAATTTTTTTGATACACAGGAAATTTTATCTGGGTCTTCTCCAAGTAGTGAATGAGACCTCTTTTTTTATGGGTTGCTCAGCCCTTTGACATAATATGGTAAAAATGTAGGTGACTGACAGGATGTACAGACTTACCAGACAGCGGTGTGGGGAAGGACCAGCGAGTCCCCACAACAGGAGGGTCCTGTGTGCAGATCTAACCATACAAATTATGCACTATTCATGCAGTTAGTCTCCCTTCAATAACTGTGCAAATGGCCGTGAGCTGAGGGTCCTCCTTCAAACAGCCTCCAGCCACAGACAGTTTTCTTTGCAACTTCCTTTATTGCTTCTAAAAACAAATCACCCAGGACAGATCTCTGAGCATGCACAGAGTGGTTTGTGGAACCCAATCTAGTTTTTACAGGCCTGGGCTCCAATCCACCGGGAGGGGCTCTCTGAGAGCGAGCATGTCTCCTCTCCACGCACTGCTCATTCAGTTGGGCCTCCCGTCACTGCTGACACCTCACCAAGGGGTTGAGTATGAGGGTGGTGGGGGGCTGGTGTGCATCTGAGAATTGCTCCTCCCCAGTCACCCTCCCATGGCTGCACATCTTGGCCGTTCCCAGGAACTGACTGGCCCGTCGAAGCACCTGACCTCGCCTCCTTCCCCTGCATCTCAGAATAGAGCGCTAACCATGCTCCCCAATCTCACTGAAATGTGCCTCACATTCCAATTCTGAATCACCATCTGAGTGGGAGGGTGTGACATGGTGTCCTGCAATAGCAGGGGTTGGACTCGATGGCCTTCATGGCCCCTTCCAACTCTACTATTCTATGATTCTATCCGGAATGCAGCCAGCAGTCCACAGAAACGATTGCCCAAGCCCGCCATCCCTCTTACTACCAATACATGTGACAACTAGAAAAGCTATATTTTACAACAAAATCCGAAGTTGTCGATCCAACTTAAGTGGCATTAATACATCAGACGATCATGCTTTCAATGGCTACCTGGGAGCCAAGTGGCCTGGCAGTGAGAGGACTGGACTGCCACTCGGGAGATCTGGCTTCCTGATTCCATTCAGCCGCGAAGCTCACCGCATGACTTTGGGCCTGCCACTGCCTCTCAGCCTAACCTACCTCATAAGAGAAAGGTGGGGCATCAGTGTAATATAACAACAAACAAAACATAAAAAATAAAATAAAACATAAAATATAAAATGAAATATAATAAAGTAATATAACAACAAACAAAAAATAAAAAATAAAATAAAACATAAAATATAAAATGAAATATAATAAAGTAATATAACAACAAACAAAACAAAACATAAAAAATAAAACAAAACAAAATATAAAATGAAATATAATAAAGTAATATAACAACAAACAAAACAAAACATAAAAAATAAAATAAAACATAAAATATAAAATGAAATATAATAAAACAAAACAAAGCAAAAAACAAAACATAATAAAATAAAATATCAAACACACATACATACATAAGGGCATGGTGGTTTTATGCCATCTCAAGAATCAGAGGCATCAGGCTGATGCATACCAGCTGCTGGAGAGCAGCATCAGGGTGCGATATCCCTGCTGGTGGGCTTCCAACAGGCCTTTCGGCTCATCCAGCAGTGTTCTTCTTATGTTGCTATAATACTCTAATCAGAGTCCAGCTGGATCTTCCCTACCCTTTCCCAAGAAATCTTTCTCAGTGACTATTAGAACAGCAATGTCCCAGGGGATGAAGGTAAAGTACTGAAGGACATCCAAGAGATTTCCGCTCTCCTCATCATATTTTCCTCTCATGGTTACCCAAAGATTTGTTTATAAAGAGTCCATATAGTAGTGGAGAAAAACATTTGATAAGTTTTGGAAGCAGAGGGAACTGTGTATCAAAGGTGGAACAGTAAACAACCTCTCATGAAATGTATAGCTCCAGTTAAGGAAAATAATAATGAATGCTTGGAAATCCTACCCTTTATAAAATAAAGTTAAAAGTATCAGCTCCACATTTGCTGAAGTGCAGCAAGATTTGTGCATATGTATGTTTGTGTATATGTGCGGGAAGGGAACTTGGGCAGAAACTGGGAGCATATATGGAACACAGATCCATGTACTGCTATACATTTCAATAAGAGGGAATAAAATGCTGCAGGAGAGGTGAAGAAAATAGACAGGAGAAAAAGATGCATTAGATGATGCTAGAGGAGTTTGGTGAATACCCTGGACCAAGAGAAAGGTGAGCAGATGAGTCTTAGAAGGAGTCCAAACCAAGCCAGAGCTTTTTCCTTAAGTAAGAATGGCACAACTGAAGCTGTTGTATGGGCACATCATAGGAAGGCAAGACTCACTCAAGAAGACAATAATGCCATTGAGAGTCAAGGCACAAAAAGAGGAGGTAGACCAAATTTGAAAGGGATCAGTTCCACAAAGGAAGGAACTGAATTTAGAAGAGCTGCACAGAGCTGTGAAGGACAGGGCATTTTGGAGAGTATCCATTCTTAGGGTCGTCATAGATCAAAGAGATCTTGAGGTCACATAGCAACAGCCATAGCAAAAAACAAGATGAATTTGGCTTTCCTCCCTCCCTCAAGAGCCAGCCAGCATTCAATGGCAACTGCACATGCTCAGCCCTCTCTTTTGCTTTTCATTTCTACAAACCTTGGAATTCTCCCAAGCCTACCAGTCTAAAAGTACAAATACAGTGGTACCTTGGCTCACAAACTTAATCCATTCCAGAACTCTGGACCTGGAACCCAAATTGGTCGAGAGCCAAGTCAAATTTCCCCATAAGGTTCAGTGTAAATAAGGTTAATCCATTCTGCAACTTTTTTTTAATCAGAAAAATGTGAAGCAAAGTGACGAAGAACAACAAAGATCGCGGCCATCTCCCCCCCCCCCAACCCTAAGCCCGAGCACGGCCATCTCCCCCCCCCCCCCCCAGCATGACTGTGATCGCGCCCGTTATCCCTGCACACGCCCATCATCCCAGCACGCCGGTAGGGGAAAGATGGGCGTGATCACGGGCTTGTTCGGGGGAGAAGAGATGGATGCGAACATGGTGCGCTGGGGGGGGAGAGACGGGCGCAAACACGGGCACGCTGGGGGAGGGAGAGATGGGCATGAATGCAGGCGCACTCTTGGGGGTGGGGGAAGACAGGCGCAGTTGTGCTGCTGAGGAGATGGCTGAGATCATGGTTGTGCTCATGCCGGAAAGACGGGCACAATCACGGGCAGCTTGTGCAGGAAAGATGGGTGCGATCTCGGCCATCTCCCCCCCAACCCCAGCACAATCGGGGCCATCTCCCCACTCAGGGGGCGGGGTGGTGGGAGATGGCCGCAATCCTGGTCACTACCCAATGTGGAGTTCACGACCTGAGCCAAATTTTTAATGAAATTTTTGTTTGCGACCCAATTTGGTCATGAACTGAGGTATTCATGAGCCAAGGTACCACTGTAGCTGCAAAGATGGAAGCAGCAAGGTTAAGAAACACAGTAGCAACCTCCTACTATCATCTGGATCTATTTCGGTGAGGGTTCAGGCCAGGTTTTGGCACAGAAATAACTTTGGTTGCCCTCTATGATAATCTATGCTGGGACAGAAAGGAAAGAGTGGCCCTGTTGATACTTCTGAGCATCTCAGCAGCTTTCAGTACCATCCACCAAGGTATCCTTCCAGGACAACTACTTTGCACTGATTTCACTCTTACCTGGCGCTCCAGAGGTGACGCTTAGAGAATATTGCCCAGTTCCATGGATTCTCCTATGGGTTTCCTCAGGAGTCAATCCTGACCCCCATGTTATTTAACATCAACATGAAAACAATGAGGGAGCCCATGAGGAGTTCTGGAATGATGACAGTCAGCTGTATTTCTCCTTTTCATCCTTTGCAGGTGTGGTTGAACATCAGTACCTGACTGCAGCAATAGACCAAATGACTAACAAATTAAGGTTCAATCCAGACAAGGCTGAGGTGCTCTTGGTGGGCAGTTCCTCTGACCAGATTGGGGTGCTCAACCTGCCCTGGTGATGGAGATGCATTCCCCTTGAAAGAGAAGATTTGTAAGGTGATCCTTGAGTCAACCCCATTACTTGAGGCTCAGTGACAAAAGTAACTCAGATGGCCTTCTACTAGCTTCAGCCAGAGGCCCAGCTATACCCCTATCTGGACAGGGATTGCCTCGTTTTAGTAAACTACACTCTGGTGATAGCTAAGCTAGAATACTACAGTGAACTGTATGTGGAGCTGCTCTTGAAGACTGATCAGAAGTTACAGCTTATGCAAAATGCAGCAGTCAGACTGATAACTGGAACCAGAATATCCAAGCATGCAGCACCAATTCTGACCTGTCCGCACTGGCTCCCTATACCAATTCCAGGTGCTCATTTTAACCTATGCATTTCTACACAAAACTTCTCCCAACCTTAATCTATCCAGACACCATGATCTTCCAACTGCTATCTACAAAGTAGTTTGGGAGGCAGCAACAAGGAAGACCTTCTCTGTGTTGCCTCCAAATTATGGAAGCAGTGCGATTTGGCTTTTAGGAAGTACAGAAAATAAAGAATCTCCCAACTTAGGCTCATCTGTCTCTAACTGTACTATCCTTCTAGTGTCAGACTAAGACCATCCTGTGTCAGGCATTAACAGCTCTAAATAGCACTCAGAGATATTATTAGCTCTTATTAGACTTAGCTATATCAAATTGTCTTAGCTGTTGCTTAGCTTAGTTGCTATAATTTTATGATGCTTTCACCATTATTTGTGTTTTATTTATTGTTGTACATGCCGGATAGCTTTGGCTATTGGGAAGTATATAAGTGATATTGATCTATTAAAGAAAACAAACAAACTAGAATACCTGTAGTATCTGGGATATCCATCTCAAAAAATGCCCATTTAATAAGATCCTCACAGAAGAGAGCAAATCTAGCAGCTTCCACCAAGAGGTGATATTTTTCCTACAACTTGCTGGACTGCAGACTCTCAGTTCAGTTTCCATATGGATATAGATTTTAGTACACTAATTAAATATTTATAATTTTGAAACAGATTCAGTATCTTTTTATATAGTTTTCTAATCTACTTCTCCATCTAGGAGTGTTTAAGAAGGCAACCTGTACAACAACTATATGTGAACAACCATATTAAAAGAAGTATTTGGTGTGACTTTACAGAGTCAATTCATGTGTAGAACCTCACCTGGGAAAAGAGAACTAACTTCTAAATGTGTACTTCTGTTTGTGCAAAATGTTGTACAAATCCTTCCACAATTTCTTAAATGCATACAAGCACAAGCTGTTGTACTACCTTTTGCATATCATCACTTGGCTACTAGCTCTTGCAACCCAGTGCAACACTGCCAGAATTTTCTTCCATTGCTCCTCTGGACCAAACTCACTGATAGAATCCTATGAATATACATATATCTCATTAGAAATCAGTACCCTTTGCATTTGGGTGTGTTTATGAGAGAGAAATTCCCCTTAAAGAGAATATGTAGGTACACTCCTGAATCTGATGTTGCTCTTGGGCACTGAAATGAACAGCCATGGACAGTAACATATTCTTTCGTTCTGACTGATGTGACTTCTGTGCATTTTACTGGAAGCTAAGGATATGGTCACATTGTTCGTAGCCATTGTATTCTATTTGATTTTATTGTTGTTATGGTTCAGTGTGTTGTTCCTTGAAAGCCGTTTCAGTGCCTTCTACAGTAGAAAAGTGGAATTATAGATTAAAATATGAAGGAAGATGCACGCTAAAGCTATCTTTAGCTCTCACCTGGCTGCCAATTGCACACTGCAAATAGTCAATTTGCTTACAATACCTTCTCCTTGGTTCAGTCTTCTTTACTTTGAAACTATCTATCACAGAGTTAAAGACAAAATGAGAATTTTGTTTTCAAATGAGAAGGCAGACCTGTAGCTGTGAAATTTATTTCTTCAATCATGCTATGTGGCCCCCTATCCTCAAGAATAAAAGATGAATGTGTTCCCAACCTAGACACACAGTTTGGGAATGCGGGTGAGGTGGAATAGCTGGCCTGGTAAGCATTTTGTATTGCATTGTAAATTTGAAATTGTCACAATGGAAACAATAATGGCAGAGGTCTTGTTAAAGCTTGCTGAAAAATTATAGCTTGCCACTTTTTATTTGAGAAGTTATTTCTGCAAAGTAACAGACCAAAACTAGAGTGTTCAATTAAAGTGGGAAAATACTCTGCCATGAGAATATAAAAATAATCAACCCAGCCTAAAGGTTCTTCAAATTCAGTAGTAATTTCCAACAATAAGCAGAAAGATGCTTGCAGGAAGCAGACAAGCAGAAAATGAAATCAACAGCCATACTGTTTGTTAAACCGCCTTGCATTTAGAGACACTACAACGAGATTCTATTTACCTTTTGACAGACCACTTTGAGAGTAACCCTAGATATGTTTAGATCAAAAAGAAGTCCTACAGTGGTCAACATTCCAAGGAACTGTATGACGTTTGCCCGTATGCATGTGCTTAGGACTGTGCCTTTTATTATTTTCCATGGCATTACCCCATACACTGCTGCTGTGGTTGCTGCTGTTGCTATGTGCCATCAAGTTCTCTCTAGGTTATGCTGAGCCTGTGTATGAATGCCCTCCAACATATCCTATATGATAGCCCTGTTCAGCTTTTGTAAACCAAGGATGTGGTTTCCTTGATGGAATCCATCCATCCGCTATTTCCTATTTTCTTCTTCTGCCTTCAACTTTCCCTAGCGAGATTTTCTCCAAAGATCGTCTTGCTTTCTCTTGGTCCGCCCAAAGTACAACATCTTTAGTTTTGCAATTTTTGCCCCCTTCTCCAGTTTCATCTAGTGTCCCCTCTTCTTCCCATCTCAGGCCACCGGTTGGCCTGCTGTTGGCGTCCCTTCTCAATGCCTGGGAAGGCATGAAGACGGCTAGTGCCAGTCTCCCTTCCTTCTGCTGCTCATATGTGAGGCAGGTTGCGCAAACATTTGTTTTCAGCTGCTTTTACAGGCAAGCAGGCTCTCCTTTAAAGTGGCAAAATGTTTCTTTCATTTGGCTTTTAATTAAGCAGTTTATTGTGGTCATGCTGTTTATGCTTTAATATCTATTTTAGAGCAAACTGATGACAAGGTAACATTCACTGTGAAAATCCACAGTTGTAATAACATTTTTAATCACCTTGGCCTGTGGTGTTTTGTTGTTTATAGCACTTCTGTTTACCATTAAGTGTTCGCTTAATTCTAGTACAGTTGAACCGTACTAGCAAATGAGTCACTTCCTACAGTTCCATGCTCATAAAACTCCCCCACTGCTTCAGTTAGCACACAATTCTTGCTGAATGGCAACATTCAATGCACTAAGGAGAGTCTAGACATGATCTCTCAGTGACGTGCTAACACCAGCCCAGTGCAGATGACCAACACACAAAGAACAAGGCTTTCCCGTGACAGACTTGCTCTTTCATCGGTAGCAAAGGCAGTAGATCAAGATCTTTTCCTATCATCGATTCTAATGGCTGAGAGCATTGCGAGGTGGTAAGGCTTCCCACATTAACCATCCAGTGAACTGGCCAGCTTTACCAGCAATCCATAGCAGGTGAAAATGATGGAGGAAGAGACTTCCATATAATAACGTGAGAGTTGTCTTTGCATGAACCACTAATTTACCCTTCTTTTCTTCATGGTTCTCAGATGTTATTATTATTATTATTACATTTTTATACTGCCCATAGCCAAAGCTCTCTAGGCAGTTGACAGCAATAATCATAGAATCATACACTCAAGTCACCCATCCCACTTCTGCCCAGGCCTGACCCTGCTTAGCTTCCAAGATTAGGCAGGATCAGGCACTTCAGGCTACATGGAAGCTGTTAAATTTAAGATATCTATTCCATGTATTGGTTCTATATTTTGAAAGATTCAAATACTTGCTGAGATGCTTTTTAAATCAGCTGAGCTCTTACTGCTCATCATCTTTCTCTTATTCTCTTTTTATTCTGTTTTATCAATGTTGTTATAAAACATCCCAAGAAGTTTGTGAAGGGATGGTATAGAAAAGTTTTAAATAAAAAAATAAACAAATTACATGATTGGGTACATTTGAAGAGTTGATCATTTTAAGCTGCAGTTCTGTCTCTCACTTTACAGTTCCATGTGGACTGTGTGATGTGGGAGTTGTGGAGACCATGTGACTACATCATCTATAAAGCCGTTTAAACCATAATTTCACATTACCACTTCCTATTCTCCTGCACTCTCTGCCACTGCCGTGAGAATGAGAAAAGTAGTCTGCAATTTTCACTACCATTTGAAATTAATTGCAGTATGCTGTCTGAACCTAAACTGTAGATAATCTTAGCTATGATGAATGAAAACAACCCAGCTTTATAAACTATGGTTTAAAGTTGTCTTGTTTCTACTAGAAATAATTAAGACTGTTTGCAGTTTGTCCAACCACAATCAGCTGTGGATAATCAATAGCCAACACAAATAAATTCTTCTAAACTCTTTCTCACAGCTAATGTTCATCTAGAACACACATAGCTTTCCCAATCCAATGTAGAAAATGCAGTCTATTTTCCACAGTCAGGTGAGAGTATAGTGATTTCCCTTGTGGAAGCCCCTGAATGAACTAGAGGAACCCTTCACAATGTCATATGCACACAGGCTGAAGGACAGAGCTGTTAAAATTGTTAAGAGCTGTTATTTTATATTATTAATTTGTTTTATATTTTGAATGTATTATATTTTAATTTTATGTTGTGAGCCGCCCCAAGGCTTCGGCGAATGGGGCAGCATAGAAATGTTTTAAATAAATAAATAAATAAAACTCATTTAAGAGCACCAAAGGAGGTAGCAGATATAATGGAGGTAATTCTGGGCAGAGGAGGCAATTAAGTTACATCTATTAAATAGGGCATTTTCAGTCTGGATCACCTAATAGTATACATATTATGAACATAAAATGCCTTGCCAGAAAAAGCATTTTGAACTTGAAGCCCAAGATGGTACTTCTCCCCACAGGGAGCCCAGCTCAGGTATTACACAATTCCTTCTCCTGTGTCTCAACCCTTAGGAGTACATTCCATCCTCCTGGCTAAGAAAAATGTCAGTACCAGGTTAGCCACTGTTAACATTAACTACAATTCTTTGAAGAAGAACTTGAAGCTATGACTTCCTCCTGGTGAAAACCAAAACTGGCTTATGATGAGGGGTAAATCTGCTCCTGAGAGAGAAAGAAGTGGGGCAAGGAAGCGCATGTTCTCAGTGCAGACTCCCAATTTCTTCACTGCAGGGAGGAGATGTCAGGACTATACCTGCACGAGTTCAGTTTTATGCATTTGTTTCATTTCCATACCACCCTGTAGCCGAAGCTCTCTGGGCAGTTTACAACAGTGCATAAAGCAAAACAATAAAGCACAATATCAATAACATAAAGCAACAATGTAAAAAGAAATTAACGTTAATTTAAAATAGCTTTAGAATACTTTAAAAGACAATTAAAAGACCTGGCAAGAAGCAGCAGGATAATCCCCTCAGGCTACTGGATAACCAAGGAGATTTTTAAAGGCCTCTGCATGGAGGGCTGTCTTGACCATTTCAAGTTCTAGATGGGTTGCAGCAGGGACATGGTTCCAAAGATGGATGGTCACAGTATAATTTATCTTGCAAGCCTACTCTTGTGCATTAGTGAAATATTAGAATAGAGTCCTAGTATTTTATTGGGTTATGTTGGAATCCAGAATTATTTCTGGATCAGCCCATTAAGAAAATATGTGTACACAGTCTACAATAAATAGCAACCATGTCTCTATTGTGAAAAAAAGGAAAAAGCAACAGGACAGTTGTGCAATGTTATAACAAAGGCATGACCTGGGCAAGGAGGACAAAAGGATGGTCTTCCAGCAACAATCAGAGTGTTGGTTGAAGGGTCTAATCTGCTCACTATATGCTGCTGCATAAGGTTGTTCACACACAGGCTGCATTAAGATAGGCTGAAGCTGCATGGACCTGAGGTCCAAGAGGCACAGCCAAGTGCCGGTTCAGCATGCAGGGTCCTCTAAGAATTGCCTGAACCAGCCCAATGCCACACTTTCTGAAGACATTCAGTGTAGACATTATCCTGGGAATCCACTGTATTGATTCCAGCCATGCAACAAAAGTACACGTTGAATTCACATTGATTCAAGACAGAAACATATTAAGGGTATAAAGCAAAAAGTCCTTGTGACGAAGGTTAGGATGCAAATTTCACACATACATTAAGATACACTTTGTTATGATGCAACTTTTCCTTTCTTTTCCTTAGGGTCAGTAAGAAGAAGAATTCCCACTAATTAGCACTAGCACTTCACTTCATTATCATAGGACAATTTCATTTGCAACTCCTGTGTCAAATTTTCTCCTTAACAAAAAAAGGTTATATAAGTTCTTGCATAACCTGCCAAGCCAGGCAAACTGTGGAGCATTTGCAAAATAGCTCATTAAAGCATCCTCTCTTATAAAAAAACAGTTTATAACTGTCAAAGATTGCTATAATGGAAGCAAACAAATATCTATCAAAGTTTTCCAGTTGCTCAGGGAGTCTATAATTTTAAGTCAATAATTACCAATAATCATCAAAGAAAGAGAGCTTGGACAGGGTAAGGAAGTTATTAATTGGTTAAATATAGCTACTTACCTTAGAATGCATAGGCATACTTTGCCTCCTGATGTTAACCGGCAAAATCCAAATCTTTGTTTGCTTTCGATGTCAGTAAGCACAAAGGTAAAGTGCTGCCCAACCTGGGTTACCCTAGAAACAAGCAGAAAAAATAATGGGGAGATCCAGAAAGTAAGGGGGAACTGTGCTCTAAACTCGTGTGTGTACACTTACACTAATTGGAAAACAGGTAAAGGATTCTGGAACTACTTCATAAAAAGCAGAAAAATAACTCTGTCATACACCTAATAAAATCACGGAAGATGGAGGAAAAACCTTATCATCCTAGAACTACAATCCAACTACTAGGAGGCAAAAGCAAAATAAGTGCCTCACGTCTCCACAGCCCAACTGGCAATAATGTATTATCTTATTTCCTATCATGGGAACATAGGAAACTGCCCAATCAGACTACTAGACCTTCTAGCAGGTCTCCTGTATTTCAGATGGGATCTTTCCCTTTCATACACCAAGATATCAGAGATGAAACATGGGAGCTTTGGCATGCAAAGACTTAATAAGAATAATTCAGATATTATTGCATGAATCATTTTCTAATTCATATTGTTTCTCAGAAGCACCCAGAAGGCAACCAAAATGTGTCTCATCTATTTCTGACATCTGTAGCCCTTCAAGGCAATATTTCTATTATTCTTCCAGGTGATAGAAGCATAGAAACAGAGCAAGTCAGAAGGAGCTTCCCAGGCCATCTAGTCTGGCGCCCGGCTCCAGCCAGCTCTGCTCATGACATTCTTACCACGTCTAGCCACTTAGGCAGGCTATGGGTTCCCTTGGTTTGGCTACAAATGCTCTTTCTGTCTGGCATCCCCTGTTAGGTATCCAAATGCTTTTGAAGTCCTTGCCCTCTTCACCTCCCTGCTTCGCCCGTCCCATGTAGGCTCCTTGCAAAGTCTGCAGTCCCAGTTCCTTCCCTATTCTGGTCTCACCACACTTGGATTCAGCCTCTGAAACCCTGCAGTCTTGGCCAGCTATGTCCCTGCACTAATAATCCCCTGACCTTTTCATCTAAGATTTATATTATAGGCAATTAGAAATGCTCCAAGTGGAATTGCAACCCTTTACAGAAAAGCCACAATTCTGAATTTTTTACTATTTACTGTTGTTAATATTTTCAAACCCAAGGCACTTAATAGCCCTTATGTTATTCATCTTTACAAGTAGGAAGCTAGGAAGCTGTTTTACTCTAGACCAGACCATAGCTGCTACACTCCGGTATTTATTATATTTATATTCCCCCTTTCTTTCAGTGAGACCCATACAGTTCTCTCCCCTGTATTTTATCCTCATAACAATCTTGTGAGACTGGCAGAGTGGACCCTAAAACCAATGGATCCTAGCTCTCAATTTTTGGTGTGTGATTTAAAGAATATATGGAACTATTTGGTAAAAAATATCTAAAAGAATCTTAAAAGCCTTTAAAAGTAACAAGTAACTCGATCGCTCTTCTGCCTGTGTAATATTTTGATGTCCTCCAACCATCTGTCTCTATTCACATTTCCTTGCACTCCTGGCAAGAAGAAACTCCAGCCATTACATCCTCTCCCTCAACGTCAACAGCTTCTTGTTGCAAAAGGATGTTCTCTCATATCTGATACTCCAATCTTCTCTGTTCCTTTTGGGCAGATCAGTCATACCAGAAATAAGAAAGAAGGAAAGAACTGGGCTTCCAGGTTCAACAAAAATGCAATGGCCAGGTGAGCATTTCCAGCTTCTTATGCCTCTGTGACCAAATGAGCAGCCAGTGCAAAGAAGCTCTCAGAACTGCACTCTGTTCAAAGGGGAAGGGTTTATATGTTGTCATCCATTAGGGATGAAACCTATGGACTGGACTGCTCTGCAAGGGGACTCATGTGACTGCTAGACAACATGGCTTTATTCAGCACCATGTATGCCACTCACAGTTTTGCTATAATGCCATTGCTTAAAAACATAGGAAGAGCCATGCTGAATCGAGCTAAAGGTCCATCTAGTCTAGTATTCTGGAAGACCAACTGCCAGGACAGGAGTGCAGCAAGAACCTCCTGCCTGTGTTTCCCAGAAACTGGTGTAAATTGGCGCATTGCCTTGGATACTGAAGGTAATGAATCACCATATGGATTGGAAGCCATGGATAGATGTATCCTCCATGAACTCATATTAGTGGCCATCCATTTATTTTTGTGAAAGTTAATTTCATTGTTTCAACTAAGCAGTGTGTGAACAAACAGCTTCTTTTATTTGTGCTGAATCTGCCGCCAATCAGCTTCATGGGATGCTTAGTGATAGATGATGAAGAATGTAGAAATGCTTCTATTTATACTTTCAGTGAAGCCTTAGAGTAGGGATTACAGTCCTTGTAGAATGACTAATAAATCCAATTCTACAAATCAAAGATTAAAAACAAACAGGTACTTCTCTTCAAGCAGAAAAAGAAAAAATACATTTAAAAATTTTAGTTTTGTAGAACATGAGCTGTTAGTTATGCCACCAGTTAAGTGGTGTATTTTATAATATTATATTACTGCAAACATAAAATTGTCCTCACAAATTGTCTCCATATCTTGACAAATGATCCAGAAGATAATCACCAGCTAGCTCATACTCCTTTTCTTGCTTCTTTCTTTATATGCAATGCGTGTTTTTATATGATCTCAGAAGAAATAATAAATCATTGAACGCAGAACATATATAAACATCAATCGATCTTAGAGACTGCAAAGGGCTCTGTCAAGGTCGATATAATATATTATATGGATAAAGTTTTAAATGCATATTTAAACAGGGAATGCTTTTCTGACAATGAAACAGATAGGGAATATTTATATTGCTATATTCATTACCAAGGCATAATGTAAAGCTTTCTTTGAGGGCAGATTAAGACTGACCTCCCCTTTAGGTATGAAAATTCACATTATCAGCATCAAATGTAAGTGGTTTGCCCTTGGAAGAAGAATGCATTTTCCTGTAGATTTATAGGAGTCCACATAATTGTTTAGGAATGTGAAGTCATTCAAATGACAGAAAGTTCTTCAACAAAAGTTATGAGTTGTTACTATGCCCCATATACTGATGCTTTATATTTTGCCCCACAATGTGATTTTACAATACAGAGAAAGCAGTATTTTAGTCACTGCTTACATAGTTTAAAGGATGCACAAGAGAGAGGTTTATAAAGTTACCATTGGGGTACAGAAAGTAAACAGAGAGACATTATTCCCCCCCACCTCTCTCTCTCTCTCTCTCTCTCTCTCTCTCTCTCTCTCTCTCTCTCTCACACACACACACACACACACACACACACACACACACACACACACACCAGTGCTACACATGAAGCAAGAAAATTGATTGGCAAGGAGGTAGGAATAAACAAAAAAGTATTTCTTTGTAATTGAAAACAATTTAACTATGCAACTCACTAATGTGTAACTTAGATATTTTTTAAAAGAAAAATAATACTTTTTTAAAAGAAAAATAATACAAAGATTATTTGAAGTAACTGCTACCAAAAACCTTCATGTTTAGGCTGCATATAGATGATTGTGTTTAGAAACAACAGTGCAGGCCAAGACATCAGGTTTTGTCCTACTTGTAAGTTTCCCAAGAAATATCTGCTCCCATTGAAGGCAGAATGCTCTATTAGATGGATCTTTCACAAGATCTACAAAAGGAAGTTCTATTATTATGGCTCTATTTTAAAGCCTTTATACTTGGATAGAAAAGTACAGTGGCACCATAGTACGTAGTAATCCCACTAAGCTTTTATTTGTGGGTTTCATTTTCATTCTCCTACTGAAAGAAACAAGTGTTTCTTGCATACATTACATAGGATTTCCCAACATGGTGCCTTCCAGATGTATCAGACTTTGCCTTCAATCAGTTTCAGTCAGCATGTCTAATGGACAGAAATTCTGAGCGATGTGGTACAAAACTCATGGATGGAACCGAGCTGGAAAACCCTGCCTTAAATATTTATATATAACATGAATAAAGTGCAAGTGTACCTTTTGCCCTTTGGGTGTCAACAAGTCTTCACAAATCAATGCCAGCAAATGCAACATTATTAAGAGAAAAAAGAATGAATTCCCTGCCAATTTTTAAAAATCTTATTAATTTCATCCAATTATTATTAGATTTATACACCCCTCTTTTTCCCTCTTGCAAAGAACTCAAGGCACCTTTCATAGCTCTCCTCCTATCAATTTTATCTTAACAACAATCCTGTGAAGTAGATTAGGCTGAGATTGGTCCAAAGTTACCCAATGAAATCCATGGTGGCGAGGGGACTACAGCCCAGATCTCATTCTATACTACCCACTATACCAAAGCAGCCCTCAAAAGTACACTTCTTCAAATGTTCACTGAGAACAAGTCTCCACCTTGGATTAAACACACTTTTAGCTATTATATCAGGTACAACTCTCCATGGAACTGGCTGCAGACTTCAGCTTGGGTTAGAGTAAAAAGGTACCAGAGACTTTGGGTACCAGAGAGTAGCCCAAAAGTCAGAATTCTATCTAAAATGTTCGTGTTTCCAGTTAGTTCTGTTATGGAAACAGAGAAGTCTAAAACATAATGCTTCTAAATGGTATCAGCCATTAGATCACTGCTTGAAAACAGCTAAGAGTATCCATAAATTTTGCTTTCACCGGTATAGATATACCATACCAGATTATTTGGAAGGAAAACTAAATTTTCATGATCCATTGCCTTAACAGAAATTGAATCAGCTTATCACTTGACCGTATACTGAAGACAAGCAGCCCCTGAGTTACAACGCATTCCATTCCTGAGAAAAGGGAAATTCATCATTAAGTCAAATTGGTATGTAAGTCAGATCATGTGTAGTCAGTCCTCCACATTCACGGGGGTTAGGGGTTTGGGTCCCTCATCAAAGTGGAAAATCTGAAAATACCCCTAGGGTCTCCCCAGCCCAAACTCACCAGTGCCTCCAAGGAAATGTCAGTGAGATTTCCCTCTCCAAATGGGTAGAGCAGATAGGCATGCTTTCGAGGCCCTTCCTGTCTCACCTTTTGCTTCCTTTCCCCCTCTATGGTAATGACAATTTTCTGCAGTAATTTTTAAAAATTAATGGGTTTTATGGAGATTCGTTCATAAAGTACAGACTTCCTAACTCCAGGACTACCTGTAATCTACAAAGTACAATGACAATGAAACGTTTGTTTAAATCTCTCTTTCTCTCATAATGAATGTCAAACATTTGGTGAACAGTGATAATCACTAGAATGTCAACATTCACTGATACACATTTTAATTAATACAGAGTATTTTCATACAATCACTAAACCTAGGACTGTGTTAATGTCATTATTTACTGTACATATATATTATTACTAATAAATTCAGCATATATATAAAATGGGCTGTAGATTAGAAACAGGAAACAGAAAGACATCTTTTACATTAAAGGATAATAATTTGAACTTTTATTTACTGAGCAATCTCCTCAAAATCTCAGGCTCCTAGCTATTGGAGAGATTGTGAAAAGCATGGAGATATGATCCCAAATTCTCAGAAAAACTGAAATTCTTGCCCAAAGCCACCAAAGCTCACTGCCTAACTCATTCACTTTAAATGAATGCTCTATGTCTTAAATAGGTTGTATGTACAATAAAATATCAACGCATTGTAGATGAAAGAGTAAAATCACATTCCTAATGTCACTACAGTTACTGCAAAAAGCCTCACTACATGCTTTTCTTTCCTATTTCATTTCATTTCATGTATCAGTTTCTTTAACATTTCAGGATTTCATTATAGCTTTGATCGCCTTCATAATGCCACTTTTAA
The DNA here is from genome assembly GCF_004798865.1 of Varanus komodoensis. Classification (NCBI taxonomy): domain Eukaryota; kingdom Metazoa; phylum Chordata; class Lepidosauria; order Squamata; family Varanidae; genus Varanus; species Varanus komodoensis. Next base: position 17,577,007 of record NW_025335641.1, on the reverse strand, counting down.
AATCCTAATTCTCCATACCTAAACGTGTACCTACAAGAATTGCTTATGCAAACTGGCTGTGTGGATCTAGCCATACTGTAAACATGGAATAATCATACAGAATGCATTCCACAGGACTGGAAAGTGATTGTCATTATTGCTGTCCACACACACACACACACCGGGGGTGGGGGTGCTGATTTGTTTTTTCCAATTACTGACCTATCAGCCTAAAAAATATTAATAGCAACTACATACTAATAGCCTGTATGGAAAGTTAATCAACTAGTTAAATCAGGCTTTGGGAAAGAACAAACAGAGTTTGCAACAGCTCGATCTATGGCTGACCAGGAATGTATTTTATAACATGTGGAGGGAAGAGATGCCTAGCCAGCTGGAGATACCGTTCATATTTTTTATCAATTTTAAATAAGCTTTTGGTCTTATCCCTAGGGAAAACTTGTGGAAAAACATTAAGACCACCAATATTGCTAGATGGTTCCTAATACTCATCTGTATAAAAATAGCTGATTGTACATAGGCTATGATCATGAAGGGCCAGTCAACTCCAGTTTAACTCTCAGTTCCTTCTGGGGGATAAGGATTTTCGGATTGTAGATAAAGTGGCCAAGTTCTGCAGTAGCCAGTTACTGCCTCAGACTTTTCGTAAATAGCACTTCTATAACTAGCTGTACTTTAGGATAATGTAGGTTCGTTTTCGTATTCATATGCTAGTAGTCCCCAGGTTGTAGATGAGTTCTGTTCCTAAGAACATCCTTAAGCTGAATTTGTATGTAAGTTGGGTCATGTATTAAAAAGCATATAAAACACTTAAGAAAGACTTCCTTATAGATAATACTGCATTTTAATAACAATACTACAGATAATGAAGAGAGAGAGAGAATCTGTACATGTGTTCATAGATATACAGACCAGTTCTTTAAAAGGGCTAGACAGATATATAGAAAGATAGAAAAAATAGTAAAAAGATTATTAAAGGTTAAGACTTACTGAGCTAACATTAAGCCTAACATTAACTGGGGAGGAAAGGAGGGTGATGGAGATTGGACTGGCGTTGCAGAGGAGGTACCTGGTGCTGGAGGGTGAGGGTTTCATTATGCTGCTAGGAGGCGTGTTTGTTACCCCTGGAGTAGCTTTCTATTCCTGACTTCACAGCTCACCGGTGCTGCTTCGCCTTCGCCTTCCTTCCTCTCTTTGCCATTTGGCACTTGCTGCTCAGTGCCCACGGGAGCCCACATGCCCGATCTGTTTCTAACAGAAATAATTGTTGCCCTGGACTTGCTGATACCTATTCTAAAATGCAGCTGCATTTATCTGAAATGGTTACCATGAGTTTATCTTCATACAAATTCCTGCAACAGGATTGCTCTGAGTTCTCTTGATTTATCAGTTCAAATGATCATATTAGTCTTTAACTGATTCCTAACCACTGGATGGCAGCAAGAGAGTCTCGTGTGCTTTCGCTGTTTCTATTTTTCTTCTGGCTTGCCTACACAACCAGTTTTGAATTTGATGGCATAAAGACAAACACTGCCTTCTTTATTTTAACAAGTTAACAAAAATATCTCCTGATTAAATGCTAAAATTACATCCTTTGACCACAGGACTTGTAAGTCCCACTGAACTCAACAAGCATGCTTAGGGCCAAATTTTACAACACACGTGTCAAGGAGGTCTGTAGATAGGTCAATATTCCAAATCAGTTCCAGTCCCTTCTGAGCTATATAACTCCCAGAAACAGCAAAAACAACAAAGAAGCCAGGTTCAAACATAACTAGAAACCAGGATTTTCTATTACAAGAATAAACTGTGGAAAACCTAATGCTTGCATAGTACCACATCCTCTTTTGTGTATCAGAGGAGATCAACAAAAGTATCCGCTTTGACATTTAAACCTATCACAGTTCCCTGTGACCGCTGAATTAGTAGAACTGTGCTTTATTAGAAACATCCTTTTAGGACAGGGCAGTATCAGGAATTAAAATCTGATTCTTTCACTTTCTCAATAAACACAGACATTCAGTTCCCCAAATACAGACCTAATAAGGAACAGTAACTAGGTAAGAATCATCTCCTGCAGGTATAAACAAGATGAGGAAAGGAAATGAGAGTACGTGATCCTGCATCCTTCTGCAGCTCCTTTACATAGAAGAAAACCATGGTTTCCTATTACACCTGAACTTGTTATACCTCAAAACACTAACAAATAAACTGCACCATAAGCTTTAGTGATCTAGATCCCACTTAATTAAATGCAGGAAGAGCCATTCTCAAAGTGGGTCTAGCCCAGGAAAGATGGTGCTACAACAAACCTTTAACATATTAAAGGAAACAAACTGTCATCTATTTTTATCTTAGTCTCACTCAGACCTACTTATCTTCCCTTGCATTCCTTGAATTTACATTGCCTAATCTTCTAGCAGAGTTGAATATACTCATTCATCTTGTCTCAGATGTTCTGTGAGAATTGTTCATAAAGAGAGAACTTCCTGATACTTAAAAAGAGACCACAACATAGAGTACTCTCTCCCTGTTCCTCTGTTATCACACTTGAACCTTCTCAGTCCTTCCGTCCTTGAACAGCCTTTAATTATAATTAAGGGCTACAAGGGGACCAGGCTTTGCTTTAAAACCTGGTTAATTTCAACCACAGATGAATTATCTGGGTTTAAACCTTCATCAGTTCAGTGTGTTCAAGTCAGAGAAATACTCTTACCTGGAAGCCTTTGAAACACAAGCGCTTCATAATAAAAACCTTTCCACTGCCTGTACACATCTGGAATCATTCACAGGATATGCAAAAATGTCTAACATTAATTAACAAAAATGCTTCCTTATACTGGAAAAATCAGTCATATGAATGCACCCCAACTTTATTTTGGATTACAGCACATCGGGCAACATTCAGGACCTTAAACGAATGGAATGAGCCAAAATACCTATTTCCAGAAAGTCAGTGGGGCAAGTCAGTCGAGCTTGTAGAACTGACATGTCCATTCCAAAAGTGAGCATTTCTGCTAGTTTCTGGGCGGCTTTCGAAAACACTAGCTTCTCGGAGCACTGGTGGTGGATTTCACCAGCACAACAAAACAACAGGTGCTCAGCAGTAGTGCAGGATACTGTCCATAGCATGGAACAGGGTGCTGCACCTGACAGAACACTGAGTCTGGAAATGAAAAATATCAGTACAAATTCCATTTATTGGACTGCACTGTGGTGTACAGTCACTAGTTATCTAAGATAAGCATATTGTCAGCAATCATGTAAGAAATATTAGATGACTAATCACAAGGTAAAATTGATTAAGTGATTAATCAACCAGAGCTGTGGTGATATTCAGGAATAAATCCATAGGAAGTATTGTCTGGGGAACAATGCTTTCTTTTTAGATAAGAAAGCATGTGTTATAGCAGACACAATCTTTGTCTCCTCCTCCAGTTGCTCTGGCACTCTAGTTTTGCATTTGTATTTAAAACCATTAACAAGAGTCCTTAACAATCAGCTAACCAGTTATTAGATGATAACTTTGACTGATTGGTCTAGCAAAGTAGCTAATGCTGTAGTCTTACTGTAGAGATTATAAACATACACACAGTAAATATATTATCATACCTGAGTTTGTACGTCCTCAAGAATAATTTTACCAGGAAGCTCTTCTCCACAATTACCACTGCAAAAGTGCCTTTTGCATAACAGCTCTAATGAACTGTGGTTTTGTTTGGTTTTTGTTTTAATAGTTTTACAACAATTCAGAGATGCTTAAGGAAAGATCCCTGGTAGAGTGTTCCATGAAACTGAAGCTTGCTTAATTTTATTTATTTACTAGAAGTTTGGGAACATTATCTGTTTGTTGTTCTTACCTTGCATAAATGTGTTTTTTATTGTTGTTGTTTTGTAATCTGTTTTAAACAACTCCATGTTTGGAGAGGAAAAACAAGATATATAATCCTTTGATAAATAATTCTGTGATTCCATCTCAAAAGAAAATTTAGAAAGATAAATTTACACTAAATATTAGGTTATAAAGACACCTTTTAGGAAACGTACATAATATATATCTATTGTATGCCAACACCTTTCCAGTACAGATGGAAGGATATGAAGAACAGTATGCAAATACGAGCTGTCTGTTCGTATAGGCAACATATTAATAGCAAAGGTATACAAAGCATTTGTGTTTTCCCATTAAAAGTGTAAATGCATATTTCAATATTATAGCATACTAAAAGATTACAAGTTGAACTTTACCATTCCAAAGCATTTTGTTTTTTGTTTCTGAGACAGTAAGCCTATACATTACAAAAGTTGCACACTTTCCAGCACAAACTGTATACATATGTGTTGTTTAAACTTTGCATATTAAAAGACATACCTTGCAATGTCAAAAGGAAAGCAGAATTTAGGTATGCTCTTGAGTACTTCCTGTAAAAACAGAAGCAAGAATGTTAGCTATATCTTTAGAATTGCTTTAGTACTGTTTGGTTTTAAAATTCAAAAATCAAGCAATATTTGGTTGGAATAAAAAAAGCATATACTGCACGTTCCTGGACTGAAATAATTGATTATTAAAAAGGAATTAAGGTTGTGCTTTGGCAGATTGCAAAGACAATGCCATAGAAACCCCAGGAGGGAAAGGCCTGGCCTGAAGGGTATTAACACCCTTCACATCCCCGCTGGGATTCCCCTTCAACAAGGCCATATGGATTTTACAAGAAGCACGGTACCATATGGGTTGCCCCACGTCTGCGGCTACTTGTACTACAGACTAGCCACAGGGACTTCTGACAGATCCTGGCTCAAAAATACAAATGTTGTTTCAATTAAAATGCAAGCAGAGAAAGGGGAACCAAGTTGGCAGCAAACTGAATTTACTGAGAGCTAAACAACTCTATACACGTTTCATAAGCTAATGCTTTAAAAACCTGGAACTCTTCACTGGGTACAAAGCAGGAATTGTACAATTAACCCTTTAGGACAGTAGCACCAAGTTGGAAGCACAGTTCACTGTCATTTGGAAATATAACGTTCCCATAATTTTACTGAATGTGTGAACTTATTTTCCCCTTTTTCATCTGAGACGGTATTCAGCAGCAATAAAAATGTTAACGTAGAAATGTGCAGTGTTGCTTTGCAAAACTAGGAAGATAAACTAATACAAATGAGTAACCAATAGCAAGTAAAGCTGCAAGGGGTAAACAGCAATATGGTGAAGAATAAACATGCTTGTCAGCATTACGTAGGGCTGCTTTTTATTCCAGAACATGGAATTCACAGAGAAGAAAAGTTGTCTATGGTACCATCTATTTGCATTGCACAGAACAGAGAAACACAGTGGAGAGGACAGTATCCTGCTCTGCTACTTACAATCTGAATTTTGACAGATATGAGAGCAAAAGATAAGGAAGGGGAGAAGATCACATGAAAAGGATGAAGTGCTGTAATAAGTACAGCAGTTGGGGATAGAGACCTATGCATTACATTTCACAGAAGAAGTATGTTTTGAGAATGGAATTGCAGAACTGTCAACTATCAAACATGTGGATTGTTTCAGGTATCAACTTTACACTCCCATCAAAGCAATTATGTTTATACTGTTGCAATCTAAGCTTCCATATAGCCTGAAGTGCCTGATCCCGCCTAATCTTGGAAACTAAGCAGGGCCAGGCCTGGTTGGAATTTGGATTGAGTCCTGCACTGAGGAGGCAGTTGAACCCAATGGTCAGCTTAACTCCTTCCAACTACATGATTCTGTTCACTCTCATCAGGAATCCTTTGGCTTGAATTGAAAACAGTGTTATGGAAGAGCTTGGAAATATGAATTGATAGGTGAACCAGTATCGATGGAAGTCTTCATCACTATAGACATGTTGTCTTCTCACTTCAATTCTTTGTCCTCAGTTCTCATTTGTTGCTTAACAACACCATCAAGCCAAGTTTACAGCAAGCATTATAATTTCTGATAGATTGCACTACCTGCCTTAGCTGTGGATCCTATGCATGTCTACGCAGAAGTCCCATTTATTTCCAGGGAAATAGGACTGCAGCATAAAAAATATTAGCCACATGCTTATGCACATGTTGAGAGCTTTTCCTATTCCTTGTTGTATCAGGTACAGCATCACATATGAAAACATGCTGCATGCAAAACATAAATATTCTACATGTTGAATAAATAGGACAAAAATTTGAATAAAACCACATCATGATTTCCTTCAAATAAGAAGTGGTACATAAATGTTGTCAAATAAATAACTATTAAGAACCAATGTGGTAAAGTGATGAAGAATGCAGGACTGGGACTTAGGAGATCTGAGTTCTAGTCTGTGCTCAGCCATGGAACTTATTAGGTGATTCACAGGACTAGATAAGAGTAAAAATAAAAATTAAAAAAAGATCAAGAGAAAGAGAATTATGTAAGGCATCTTGAGTTCCTTGAATGGCAACAAGACTGGAGATGGATTGATGGACAGACAGATGGATGGATGGATAACAAAACTGCTCTTGTGCAAAGACTCCATGTACCTGGCTGTTGAGCATTTTTATTGAGCTTTATAATCCATCTTCTCAGAGGAAATCTTATAGGTTAAACCAAGCTCGTATATCCTGCACACACGCGCACACACACAGTTTAGTAAGCATGTGGTATAGAATCAATTTAAATATACAATTCATCCCAGGAGAATAACTTCTTAATAGATATACTAGGAACACAAAAGCCATTTGCTTTGGCATCAAGAACAACTTGTGGTCGTTTGCATCTTGATTCAACCCTAATCCACTGTGTTTGCGAAAGGGTATTTTCTTCCCCAGCAGTGCATTCCTGGACTGGGGAAGGCTACAAAAAGGCCTCCGTCCTTAGTTTAGTACAGCTGTAATGCTAGTTCCCTGAAGACCGTGCTTTTGAAAACCAGGACTCTGGATCTGGAACATTTGCTTCCTCTCCCTCCATGAAGCCACTCTTTCCTTCCCTGCCTTTATAGGCTTTAAGAAATATTTCATGTTGCAACCACACTGAGACCAATGATGTTAAGATAACCATGTTCTCTAATAAGCTTGGTTTAAGCACAAGGGAAAACCAAAGTAAGAGCTGAGTTTGAGTTGTCACTGAATTCTTGGTTGTTGTTGGATCATGGCTTGTTGTTAGCTACAGCCCTGCACTATACTTTTTAACCACTGACAACTCTGATTTCACAACCCAACAACAAACTGTTTTCCCTTCCAGGGAAAGAAAGTTCATGGTTAACAACACATAATTAAACTAAAGTGCACACAATTCTCACAACACACGATTCAACAGCAACCACACTTCAGTATGTGAACCAGGCTGAACGTGCTTTAATAACTCATTTATAAATGTGGTTTCAGTCCCATGTTTCATTACAAAAATATAATGGCTTTTATCAACACACATACAGTACAAGACTACAGTTCAAGCCAAGAATGTCGGCAGTAAAATGATTCCAGGGAGTGAAAAAGAAGAAAACCATTCCTGATTTACCAACCAGTGCCATTGGGGAGCACAAGTAACATCTGAATCAGGGCCTTGTAATGCGGTACTTTATGTTTGCAGAAACATCTGCTACTCGTTCTCTTTTACTGATGATAATTAATACCACCTTGGGATGTTAAATATAGAGATCTGCAAGTAAATACAGATATTCCAATTTGATGCCAACTCCCTAAAAAATAAAGAAAGCTGGTGTTAAATAGCTAATCGAATTGTTTAGACTATCACACTGGAGAACACAGAGTTGTGTCTTTCAGCAGAATACAGTTCTGACTTATATTCCTTCCATAGTGCCTAACGGAGTTTCCCATCCACAGAGCACCTCGAAACTATACCTAGTACATATTTCTTAGCAATATCGGTTAAGAAGTGCTGAAGACTACATCACTGAGGAACTGGATTTGCAGAAAGTCATAACATTCTGGCTATATTTCTGCACCCCAACCCAAAATAAGTATGTATGGAAGGAGAAAAAAACTGTTACTACTCTTTCACTGTGACGGATAAATGCATCAGACCCTTCTGCAGCATTGTAAGAGGCAGATGAACTACAAGACTTTCCCAGTGCTGTCTCCCTCCCCCCTACCCTCAATCAGCACGCGTGCATACACACACACACTTCTGTGAAACACAGCCTCAGCTCGCTTGCCAACTGGCAGGATCATCCCTCGGGGGACAAGTCTTTAAACCTCCGCACTCTTTAAAATTCAACCAGCCAGCAGGTCTATAGACTGGTGTATAAACAGTACGGGGGGGGGGGAATCCTCTCGGCTTATGTCAGTGACAAAGCAGCTCAGCAGTTGACTATTTCTCCCCTGACAGTATAAGCCAGGTTTACACAGATCAATAGATGGAAGCCTAGCTAACTTGCAGGGCTCAGTTTTCTGCCTTAATTACAGGTGTTATTCACATTTAAAAATGAATGAAAATAAGATGCTGTCCAGAAGGATCCTAAACACCTAGAGTGCAATGGGATGAAAATATTCATTACTTCAAGTAGCAAAACAGAATACTTTTAAGAAAGCGTTATTATGCATTTTAAGATTATTTTACACAGCACTGACATAGTTTGTGTGATGGGACATTGTTCTACAAAGGATACATTTGCACAAAGGATAAATTTGCACTTACAACATGTCTTAGCAGATAGACTAAGTTGACATACTGGTAAAGAACTGCTGTTTCTTCTGCTGTAAAGATGGACTGAGTTGGTAATTCTATGCTAATGAAAAAACAATATCTTGAAATCTGTATACAGAAAAGATGCCTAGTAGGTGTAGTTTTTAGGCTATGTCATTGAATCATCAAGTTTTTTCTCAGACTATGTACTGCAACCAAGTGGAAAATTTACAATTATATCTAAAGAACTAGGCTGTCGGACCAGCTCGTCACCACTTTGCTGGTTAGAAATGATTTAAAGGGTTTGTTATCTAATTAGTTATTGTTAAACAAAACTGAACACTGTCCCACTACAAAGAAAGATGTAGTTTCTTCAATGTGTGTTTGTTCTAAGATGTACAGCATTAACTTCTAAAGCACAAAGCTGAAACAACAAACCATTCCTGGGGTTAAAATATCTTTTTAATCTAGAATATAGTCTTGTAGAATACAGAAGTATCACAAAGACGGTACTGATTGATAAAGTATGACAGATTAAAAAAAACTCCTTTAAAAAGATTTCTCCCCACTTTCTTCCTGTTTCCAATTTGAATTCACTTTGACTTAATATGTTGGTGAATTGGAAAATTTCCTTTGAAAGGAGATCTCTTTGTATGATAATTTTCCAGATATATGCACACATCTCTTCACCTCCTCCTCAAGTATTTCACCAACAAAGGCGGAAGAGGAGCTGTCCAAAGCTGAGAGAGGAAGGAAAACAAGTTTCTCAGCTGACCCTTAGGAGTCTCATATCACTGAGACACCTGCCTTAGAGAAGAAGGCAGCTTCATTTGGGCTTTCTGAATAACTTTTAAACTCTTTTTATTGTACTTATCAAGTTGCATTTTTTGCATTTTATTGTTTTAATTGTTCTGAACTGCCCAAAGAATTTTGGGACAGAAATGTAAAAAAAAAAATCAGGTAAATAAGAAGAGATCTGAGCTAATGGTGACCGACCAAGATGTGGAGATCTTGAGGTTGAAACGGACAGCTCAATGCATTGGACAACCAAATATGCACAGCTACGAAAAAGGCAAATTCCATGACTGATTCCAGGAATCAGTTGTCCGGCAGTATAGAAATGAAATAAATAACAATGACAATATTAGAAAAGGAATTGAAAATTATATCGATTCCCTTTAAATAAATGTATGCTGCTACCACACTTAGAATGCTGTGTACAGTTCTGATTGCTGAACCTAAAAGGATATTGTGGAGTTAGAAACAAGTGCAGAGAAAGACATCAAAAATGATCAAGGGGTTGGAGCAACTCCCCTAGAAAGAAGGATGAAAATATGTGGTACTGTTCAACTTAGAAATAGAGACATGATAGAGATGACAAATTACACAAAATTATGCATGGTTTGGATGGGGAGACCATTTTCCTCCCTCTCTCATAGTATTAAAACCCAGGCTTAGGCCACAAAGCTGGTTGATGGTCCTTCTGTATAAAATGTACAGTTAAACTATGAAACTAACTTCCACAAAATGTAGTGATGGTCACAGATTTGGATAATTTTAAGAGGAAATTAGTCAAGTTCATTGCTAGCTGTGTCTTGTTGTTCCAGATACCTTGGTCTGATCAGGATATCTCTTCTTATGTTCTTATTAGACATTCTATACAAGGTCATTCCAACCTTAGAAGCTGGGAATAAGCTTTCATCAAGGCCAGGAGAAAGATGGCAATGTTGTACCTGGGCTGCTATTCCAATACTCTAAGCTACACAGATGCCTACGAAGAAGACAACTAAAGCAAGTAAAACTTTCCATTCACCTTCTTTTGGCATGTTTTTCACAAAGAACAATGAGTTGAAAAAGCAGTTGCACTATAAACACACAATGTCAAGTTGCAGGATGACAACCCCTCTCTCAGCAACTTTGTCTTGCTTGCATTCCAACCCAACAGGTGTGCTTTAGGTTCCAACCAAAATATGCAGGAGAAAGAGGTGATAAAACTCCAAAGTGGCTCATTGGGCTACACTAAGTTAGAATGCATGCAGAGTTGTCAGCATTTAAATACCACAGTGTATTGTTTTAAAAACGCATGCAAGAATGAGGAGACGTTCTACCAAGCCTCCTTCCTGCTATGTAAGGCTTTGACTTTTAGGGAGATTTTATAGAAAGGACTGAAATGAATGGTCCCTTCCTGGAATCAGGAGAGGTGCATTCCATTCTGTCAGCCTCTATTGTTAAACAGCATATGTAGAACAGGCCTGACCTGCGTGAAGAAGGGGAAGTGGGAGCAATGGCTCGTTCGTTCGTGCTATGCAAGGAACTCTTGTTGGTACGAGCGTGATTTGTTCTGTTCTTTCTTACTACACAGGAGCATAGCTGTGACAGAGGCCAAGACAGTAAGTCAACATCACGAAAGCTGTTACAGTCCAGCTGCACACAGTTTATCAGGTGATAAGGAAACGGCAAGTTCCAGAGGGCTGCCGGCTGGGTGGATAGCAAACCGTTTAATGGCAATGTACTTTTATGACATAAAACACTGTGGTTAGAGCTCACCTCCGAGTTACTCCACCTCCAGCTGCTGTGGGATAGATTTGATAACCTTGTCTGTGCCACAGAGTAAATGTTTTTATTAAGGTTCCACAAAACCCTGTTATTCAAATCAAGGTGGCACCTGAATCCCACGCAACACAGGGGGCATTGTTAGGGAGGGAGAAAGTATGTGAGAGAGGATGAGAAATTACACATGCCATACTCTGATGGGTAGCTTACCACATCCTTCAAAAATGTCAAGGTTACTATGAAAGATTTGTGGGTCCGTGCTTTACACCCAGCTTAAAAGATAACAAGCGGGTAACTAAATTCACTTAATAGTAATAGAATAATTCTAGGAGAAAGGCAATGCTACAGCACTACCTATATTACAATTAAGCCTAACACCATTAGTTTAGCATAAAGAATTAAGAAAAGAATTCAAAAACTCAGCAGGACACTGGATGAGCAGCGATTGCAATCTTATCCATTTCAGTTTGTACAACGTTGTTGTTGTTGTTGTTGTTGTTGTTGTTGTTGTTGTTGTTGTTATTATTATTATTATTATTATTATTATTATTATTATTATATTGCATTTCTATACTGCCTGTAGCCAAAGCTATCTGGGCAGTCCACAACATTTTAAGTCACCCATCCAGATCTCAACCAGGCCTGACTCTGCTTAACTTCCAAGATTAGATTTCCTGCTTAACTTCAGCCTAACCCTATACAGAAGCTACAGAATGTTTTCAAATTTTAATTTGTGGTAAATTCAATTTGTAATTATTACAGTGTTTATGTATTATTATGCATAATTTCCCTGGCAAAGCATGAAGTCTGTGGGAAGAGAGAGGAATGGAAAGAATATCACTTCTATTCCATCAAAAGCCATATGGACTGATTGTTCTGACATCTAGATTATCTTTTACGACTGCAAATTTTACAGTTGCCTTGCCATTCCTTATTTCATTTCTTATTCTCATTCTTATGAGCCTCTCTACCCCAGTTTCACCAAACAAAATTTTGACTTTTGGTTCTCATTCATCTGGCCAGATTTTAGCATCTAGAATTTCAGTATTTCACGATCCTGTCTTTCTCCATTTCCCCCCCCAAAACTCCTCTACTTTTTCATGGCACATGATTAGACTTATTGAAGCTCATGAGAGGAAGTGTGAAAATCCAGTATCTTTCAGGAATGTGATCTGGACAGGAAAGGGTTTCATACAGAAATTAATACCCAGCTGGAATGTTATACAGAATCCTGGGGAAAACAGAGAGTAGGACTCAGAACCAGGAGTTGAAAACATCGGCCACTTGTTCATAAGAACACAAGAAGAGCCATCCTGGGTCAGACCAAGGGTTTGTCCATTCCAGAATTCTGTTCACACAGCTGCCAACCAACTCCCTATGGCATTCCACAGGCAGGAAACCAGCAGAACAACCACCATCCACACAAATCCCGTAGCAACTTGCATATACTGCCTCTGGACTATGTGAGTAATCAGTTGGTATGGTATGAGGGTGAAAGTGTTGGGCAGACGACCTGGACAATCTGGGTTCTAGTCCCCATTCACTCATGAACTCACTGGGTGACTTTGGGCCACTCACAGACCCTCAGCCCAACCTACCTCAGGCTGTTGTGGTGAGGATAAAATGGAGCTATGGAAGCTGCCTTGGGTTTCTCACAAGAGGGGAAAATGTGGGAAATAAATCCAATTGGGTGATGGTGGTGGTGGTGACTGAAAGCCAAATATTGGGTTAGTTGAAATCAGGGATGTTAACAGTTCAACCCTCTTCCTTGCCCACTGCCCTGATTATAACTCCCCTGTTGACAGCTCCCTCCTCTCCATCTGTTCTCTCCCAACTTTGTAATAAAGCAGAATGTTCCTGTACTTAGCGTGATCTTTCTTCAGTCCCTGCAACTGCCCTCCCACCACCATCCTTCCCTTAGTTCAGTCCCCCGCCAGCCTCCTTGACTTGGTGCCCCTGGCCATCCAGAAAAGCTGCCCATGAAGCAGTGTGCATAAACCCTTTCCAGAGCTCTCATTTGCAGAAGGTAGAACATTTCAGAAGTCGCTTCTGAGCATATGTCTTCTCCATAGTCCAGTAGAAATGTCAGAAGTCTCAGGGAGTCTGTGTATGCCCAATATTCAGTGGAGGTGCCAGGTGGATGATGATTGCAAAGAGCTGCTGACTAGTAGAATGAGGCAATATTTCTGGGTCCGTCCTAGAGTGATACCCATTCTTTTTGTTTTCTTTTCTCTTTTATGCCTTTACTGGCTTCCCTACTTCCTGGACTTTCTCCCTGAGTTTTCCTGCCTTCCCAGAATCAACTCTCCCCACTCCTTTTTGCCAGCATGAGAAGACCTGATACTCCAAGGCATCCCTTAGAGAACTACAAGGTTTGCTAGTGTTTTATCACTGAACATTTCTCAGAAGCTGGAATGTTTTTGAACATTCTGTGTGATCACAGTTACTGACTCAAGAACCAAAAACATCCTTCTTCAACATGGTGCAGTCCAAATTAACCACTACAATTAACGGTTAGGGGTGAGGGGAATGGGAATCTAAAATAATTGGAAAACATCAGGTCATACAAGGTCATGCAAAACATGACTAAAAGCAGCTTAGGATCAAATAGCATACTGAGTAATTGAAGTGTCAGCTGATCATTGACCATTTATTTTTTTTCCATGAAAGCAGCCCGATCCAAAATAGGGATATGCAAAGGGAAGTGGTATTCTCACAGGAAAATCCTCACTCTTTGGCCCCAAATGTGTTTACTAGAATAACAGCTTCAGGGGCATACTGGCTTGGAGATGATTACTAGTGGAAAAATAAACCAAGAGAAAAGGGTCGACACCTCTACATCCATAACCAGTCCAATCCAGACCCTGCACAGTTGCTTTTTGTGTGGAATCGTCAGCATTTTTTTAACCAAACTTAATGCAACATGTAGCTTAGCCCTAAGTAATATAGTCATGATTATGCTGAACTTGTCTGCAGAAATCTGCTTCCAAAGGTACATGGATAACCCTGAATGACTGGCATTTGAAACAAGAAAGAATATAACAATTGACTCATCTCTCTGAATTGAGTTAGAGCTCATAATGTCATAATGATATGTGGTTGTTAACCTAACCTGTTCATAAAATATTGGAATAAAAGTTATCCACCCACCACCCCGCAAACTAAGTTGTCATATTGTCTATGATGCTGCATACAGTTAAGATTGTCCAAGTTCTTTTGATGCTATATGTAAGGTGCATCAGGAATGCTTATCTAGTAAGCATCTGATTCCATTTACAAACTGTTTCCTCTGTTTCAGCCCACAGTATCTTATTTACTTTTAACTAGCAGCATCAGAAAGCAATGATGTAACAGTGTACTTCTATTTCATGTAAATCAAGAGAGTATTTTTCAATATTTTGACTCCAAAGCCAGATTTAAAGTTTCTGATTAAATAATTAAGAAAAAATAGGCCCAAGTTCTTTGCAAACAAATAAACTCGAGTCCATTAACTGAAACTGCCTCCAAAGATGTGGCAATGACATTCAGAGAGTCAGCAAAAACTGCATCTGAACAGTGACTGTACAGTCTAATTCTAGAGCTGTTCTATGTAGAGATTCCACTGTACCTTGTGGTTGACAAACACAGCAAGATTAAATGCTCTTCTCCTGTGAGTCATATCTAATTAGTGGGCCTCTAGGTGCTACAGCAAGAAAAATGAATAATTTATCCAATAACACCATCATATCTTTACAATGAAAAAGGGAGGGGAGAGACAGAAGGGGCTCTAACACCTCTTCCACCCAGCCTTAAGATATACAAATGCATGCATTTCACAGGGCTTTAGAAATGCCATATGGAAGTTGTGAATAATACAAATTAGTGTTTTCGTGGATTCAGCAATGGAATGGAACCCCAGCCCTTCTGAATTTTCATTCTGTTCTCAAATTATATGATCATTACAGAACAAAACAACAGTTATTAGGACTATTGTGTAAAACAGATCAAACAAATACATTTTTATATTGCGTTCCTAAGAAACAGCACTGCAGATTGTAAAAAGCACTGTATTCTTATTACTGGACAACCTATGGACCAGGAGCAGTTTCGTCTTATTCAGTTCTGACATCACAGCAGAAGCAGGAGCTGAAAAGGAGGACTAAAGATATTTTATACTGTATCCCATTATGATAATTTTCATATTACTTCCACAAACAAGGACTACAATTGGTACAGGTTGTCCGAAGGGAGCTCAAAGGAATGTAAACAATGGCAATTTGAAGTTACAATCCTTGATCTTGCCAAGGCACTATGGCAGCAATAAAGAGAAACAGAATCCTGTACATGGCTGCTCTCCCAGGAACTTGCAGAGAGCAAGAAATGGGTCAGCAGGGACAACCCCAGTCTTCATACAAAGGCACACACATACATACATACATACATACATACATACATTTATTTATTAAAACATTTCTATGCCGCCCCATTCGCCCAAGCCTCGGGGCGGCTCACAACATTAGGTTAAAATACAAGAAATAACAATATAAAATAAGTCACCCTGGCCAGAGACATCTGAAAAGCTTTTAAGATTTACATGATTCCAGCATTGCCTCTAAGACTAAACTCAGATCATCAAGAGCTTATCCATTTAGAAGTAAAATGGCATCACCCACAAAATAAGGAAGGATTTTCTATGCATTTGGGGAACGTTTTTTCAGCAAAAGAGAGTGCCCTCTGGAGCACTCAAGTTGTTTAGGATATCTGTTTCTGAAGTACCCCCATGTGCGTAAATCAATCAAGCCCTCTCAGAAAAGGCCTTCAGGAAGGCAGCCAATATTAGTGGATGTTCCACGGCTTTGGTTTGAGTTGTTTTTACATGACTGCTGATGGTTTTCACTGTAACTTTTTATGATTTCCGATTTTCTGTTTTATTATTGCCATGCCTTTCATTGTTTTATGATGATTGTTGTACTGTTTGAGAGGGCAGTGCCCTCAGAGGCAGCCTAAAAATATTTTCAACAAAAATAAATACATCAGTATAATGAGTTTCAAAATTTTTACACACAAACCCAACAGAGAACTTTTGGGACTAAAATTAGCACAAAAAATTAGAAAGAATCTTTGCCATGACCTAATTCTTGATGCAATTAAAGGGACTTATACCCTTATACATGTGATACAGTAAGCAGAAGGAACTCATTGGTGAAAACCTTCTCAAGAAAATCTATGTTTCTGAAGACAAGAAAACTACAACATACATGGTCAAAGCTAGAGGAAGGAGGATAAAAGAGGCTGATAATGACTGCTTAAGTATGAAAATGTGATTGCTACAGAGCTGCCCTTTCCATTAGGCATAAACTTAAAAAGCAGTGCAGCAGGTTCCATATGCTTACTGAAATAAACATTTTGAGCACACTACTCAGAAAGATATTGATACTTAAACAGCTTCTGCTAAAAATACAGTGCTAACACCAAAGAGTAATTATGCCGTTTAACTCACTGACAATTGAACACATAAACATCAGTGAAATGTTTGCCTTTTCTATTGCGTCAGGGCTTAAGGTTGTAGATATTGGCCATATCCAGCATTTCAGGTTTTCAGGGATTTTTCTGTTAATATGCAATATCTGAAATACTGTCCCATATTAAATTAAGTGTTCCACTTGATAAATATCAGAACCTTTTTTTTTACAAAGTAGTCTCTAATATTACAGCTGTACAATAAAATGGGTAACATATGCATACAGTCTATTAAAATGCACATAATTTATCCAGCTCAAAATGAAAACATATCTAACAAGTAATTCCATTCATCTGGCCCTTTTTCACCCAGCCTTAAGATATACAAATGCATGCCTTTTCACCAGAACATAGCAGCTGGGAATGAAAAGGAAAGCATTCAAATGATCATTTTCACATCATATTCCATCGTCTTTTCACCAGCTTCTCCTCTGTCTTTCTTTGAGCCCTATTCTATTACAAGAGAGCTGCTTCTTAGATCAATTCATATTTCCATAATCCACACTGCTGTTTCCCCCTCTTCTCCCCAGGGTAGACTAACCCCTACATCCAGAACTGTGGCTTACAACTGTCATTAAGACCTATAACAATAACAAGATAACAAAAGAGTTGGTCAAGATGAGGCTTGCCCATACCATATGCTGATCAAATGCTACATTTTAAACCCACAAAAAACACTATAAAACAAAACCATAACAATTCTAATGCATGTACTTGGACTTGCCACCTGTCCCTCCAACTACAAAAAAGTCAAGTTTTAAGTTACTAAGCATTTATTTGCATGTACACAGAATGTTCATGATAGTAAAGTGTACTCGGAGGAGGATTAAAGGTTCTTCCAACTCTTTAAACTCCAAATGTCAGGGGATCTCCCTCAGGTATTCAAAATGTTCTTTTATTTACCAAAGTAACAGCAAAGCTCCACTTTGCTGATAAAATGGATTGAACTGACCAGTATACTGAGAATCCATTAGCTAACGTATCGTGGTGCAAGGCAGTTGAAATGGTTCATAAATTAAATTTTGTTTGCATTTCTGTGACACCGTCAAAGTTAAATGTTTATTATTCAACAGTTTCATAAACGCTTGGTGTAGTTTGCAAAATATATAAGGATAAATGCAACATTTTCAGTTATGCAGTTACAAGCCTTTTCAAAAGATGTAATACAATGCTTTTCAATCAGATCATATTTTACCACACTTATCCATAAATTAAAGCAAAAAATCAATACTTTTACATAGCTACAGACCTTATGTATAATTTCTTTTTTAAATTTTCTTTGCACAGAAGGGAAGAGATTTGTTTAAAAAACACAATTTAACTGATGTGACAGCAAGGTTAACCCTTTTCAACATCCTTATACTATGGTTTTTTTGTCTTAAACTTCAAATTATGGGCTATGAAGCTTATTAGTTTCAATAAATCATAATTACCTATGGTAGCCAATATTACCTATGGTTTGGACAAAACAAGCTGCATTAATTAAGGAGAAGAAGAAACAACATAAGAAAGAGAAACACTAAACACTTAATTAGTTGTGTCATCAAAAAAACAACTAATGCACAGGTTTTTTTTCCATATGAACACTTCCAACTGTCCAGTTTCAGCCAGGAAGGTTGTATTTTTCAGTGTCCTATCCCAGAATTTGACCTCCCAAATGGCCCAATTTTTAGAAACTAAAAACATTTTTCTATCTTAGTGATGGCAACTAAAGCTATTGTCCAGGATAAGCATCGTACACAAACTGCCAAACCAAAGTTATATAGGTACCGTTGTATTTTTGGCACCCTTTATTTATGTTGTTTCCAGACATTATAATTACTGAAGAAATAAATTAGACATAAAAGGTTTTATGTATACATTTGCTGATTTTCTCACAACAAACTTTCCTCCCACTGCTAAAGTTTCAGAGAAACCACATGAATTAAATTCTACTTCATTGAATGTGCTATCTTATTACAAATTATCTAGCACAGGTCCAGCAAATAGAATTTAATTCTATTTATAAAATAGAATAAAAACAAATAGAAACAAGACATATTTTCACTGAAGAAAATTGAAGAAATTGTAATAGTCAGCTTCTATATATTGGCATGTCACACTCATGCCCGCCATGTTACAATTACATTCATGGAAATAGTGAATATTATCAAACTATATGGATTGGATTTCATGATCACCACAGTCCATTGTGGCTTATTTGAGCCACAGAGGTCTACAGTACACAGAGATCCAAATTGCCATTTTGAATGTTCAATATCAAACAATTCTGGTTTAAACTTTCAGGATGGCACTCATAAGGGCCAGAGCTCACTATGGCTTAAATAAGCTCCAATAAGCTGCCACGATCATACAAATTATGCCATGGTCTGCTGCAGAGTTACTTGTGGGCTGCTTAACCTCTGCCACCCAACACCTTGCTGGGGGTTGAACATCTAAAATCACACTATCATGCACTACAATCTACCATAGCTTAAACAGAACATGACATGAGCATGCAGAAGCCATTGTGCGAAACCATTATTTTCTGCCATGCTCAAGCACGACATTTTCAGACTCCAATCCTAGATGATCCACCAGTGTATGGGGATGTACTATTTTCATCTTACAAAATGTTGGAGGTTATGCTATGGGTATGTGACATTTCCGCACACATACAAATAAATTACACTAGCACTATTCAAATGCTACCATCAGTCTTTTATGTTTGGACTATCTGTTACTCTTCTTTAAAACCAATACCTCTAGCATTGATGTAATCACAATCTGAAGAACTTTGGAACCAATCCTAAAATTTCGACAGGCTGTTGGGCTTGCTTCTTTGCTTTTTGATGGAACATGCAAATCTCAGTCTTCTCTTTTAATGCTATTTTACATGACAAAGTTCTTCTTGAACCAAGTTAAAAACCATGGTATATAAACTTGTAGTGTATGTTATGTTCCTATATTAGGCTAATCTAAGAGCAAGTTTACAAGCTAATATAAAGCAGTAGATCAAGAAGTATGAACAGTTATGTTTCCTTTAGGCAGCAATCCTATACTTCCTGGAAATGGTTCCCCAATGAATTCAATGGGACTTACCTCTGGAAAAACACATGTAGGATTGCACTGTTCAGTCTAACATATGTAAAGGAACACATGTACAGGGGCAAGCGTAAACTAATTATGAGCTTTCAGCTTCTGTTTCTCCACCATGTAAGATCTTACTTTCAGTATATTTACTTACGCCATACATTAAAGTGAAAGTGCTGTTCAAGCACATATCTCATCTGCAAATTCTCACCCTGCCTCACTCCAGCCTGCACCAAATCACATTGCTGTAATGTATAATGCCTCTCTGGCCAACAAACACTAGTGAGTATCCAGTGAAGAATCACATCAGCAGCAGGAAATGCTTAAGGATTACACAGGAGCAGGCAAACAATTCAGTGTTGTTACAATGCCCAACCATAAGCCTAAAAAAATCTTAACTTCTGATTGGAGGGCAGCAGACAACAGACTTTATCTTCATTCCGCCATGCTGTGTCTTAAAACAACAATTCTAAAGTAGAGCTGATAACTCTTGGGCAAACATCAGCCCACTGAAAATGCTGTTTGGCTTCCCAAATGCCAAACTAAGCCCTTCCTTTACCTGGCAGACAAATCCAGTTGAGGAAACAATAAGCAAGAACAAGCAGGAGGAAGAAGAAAGTTGATGCTGGATCATCAGCTGCCCATGGCCCTTCAAGTTCTCTTGTTACTTCCAGAAATTTCAAAGCAGTAGAACATTACAGGGTCAAGACCCTGCAATGAACCAATGTGCCTACACTTCCCTTGTTCCCTGTGGGAGATAGTGACTGTGTTGTGTTGGCTACTAAGTTTTAATGTAGCTATGCAGGAAAGTAACCATCATCCTATTGCACCAAAGCCTTTTTTAATGGTCTGAAGGACATAAATCAACCGTTATGTTAAAGCTAAGCAAGGTTGGCTAGAGCTTGGAAGAGACCACCTGGGAATCACATGCAGCCACCTTGATGCCGTATGTGCATGCTCAGAAGAGTGTCTCATGGGCGCACAAGGGAGTGGAAATTCTTGTGAGAACCAGAGAAGAATTAATCCTTGTTCCAGCAGTACAGGATTCTCACTCCACTTCCCCAGATGTTGTGACTGGCATAGAGACAGATGGTGTTTTGCCGCCAGGAGACGAGGCGCAGGAACAAGCCTCTTTGGGGACAGATACAGGACTGAATTATGATACGGAGTGTGACAACAAAACTGGTAAGGAGCAGGCTGCATTTGAGGACGCTCATTCCAAGACTGGGGCAGATGGAGCCTCAATTGGAGGAACGGCGAGAAAGTTCAGGGCACCCTGCCTCTGGGTGTGCGCCCTCAATGGGTTCCTAAGCATGGCATGAAGTTAGTCAGAGCAAGAGGTCAACTTTCTATCTTCTTCTATTCTGTATGTGTTAAGAGCGGTTTGTAGCTGTCTAGAATAAAGGCATTGGTAGTATCTGCTAGAGCAATTGCTCTTGCTGGGAAGGGGCACCTGGCTCACGACACTCGAGTTCCATGTGGGAGAAATTAAATAAATAAATAAGCTATTACACTTCTTACATTAAGTTAAATTAAAAGATTTAAATGAATTAAATAAATTAGAAGTTACTATGCTCAGCTTTAAACTCAAAACTAATATTGTGGTAAAGTTCATGTCAGTAGAGTCTGACCACAGGCATTTATAATTCCAGATGATATCAAATATTTAAAAGGAGCAAAGTGTAATTATATTGACTTCAGAGGACTTTTATTTGTATAAATAATTGACTCTTTACATTTTCGTAATGAGGAGCCAACTAAGAATGCAACAAAAATAATGAATGTCTAGATCAATGTGGCAGAACATTGTGAATGTTGCAGAACTACTACTGCAGAATGGTTACATGTGTCCAAGGCAAAAATTAAATCCTGAGAATCACTGAGCACATTTTTGGACCACAGTTAAATAGCCTATATTGGAAGCACACATGTATAATTAAAATAAAGTACATGCTGTTTATATATATGTAATAAAAATTATATATTGATAGTTATCTTCATCAATGCTACTGCTTGCCCACTTGATCAAATTCTACATTTTAATTCCTGGCACAGTTTTACATAGAGTCTCCTCAACCTAGTGTGCTCCAGATGTCTTAGACTTCCACTCCCAACAACTACAATCAGGAATGTTGGGAGTTGCACTGCAAACCATCTGGACATCACCAAATTAGGAAAGACTGCTTTGATTGACCAAGGTATGCTCTTTTTCCACTTGTTAAGAATTCTCTCCTGTCCTACCCTAAGGCTTCCCCCCCCACTGACCTTTCCTATTCTATTTGACTGTACTCATCTTGTAAATGGTTTTAAAGCACAAAAACATAAATAGTAATATCCATGATCAGTACATACATTCTAAAGGAACTACTTAATAAGCTTGCTTTTGTATAGTCACGGTTTTGAATATAGTGTGTATGTTTGAGAATAAAATTTAAAGATAGCAGAAGTAAAACCCAATGAAGACCTCTCCCAAGCAAAATCCCATTCATTTACCTTGCAATCTGCTATCCCAGCACTAATGGGCTCCACTGCTCCTCTTAACATGTGAATCACTTGTTACAAGAAATAATTCACCTAAACTGCAATCTTCTGCACTGCTTGCACAGATGTCATCATTTTCAGTGTATCACACACATGTGCAACTAAGTGTGCTGCAAATTTCAGGACATCTGTTTTCCTGACAAGGAATGTCAGGTTCCATGTTGCTTTGGTAACACAATTCTCAAATAGGCTCCTGTTAGAAGCAGAATTCAAACTACTGTTCAAATGTTCCTTTTTCCTCCAAATACCTGGAATTCTTTACAGTAAAACTGAAGGATATGCCTGGACCTCAATAAAATCGAAAGAGAAGAGTTAAATAAATGCATTAAATAAAAATATCTTCTCCTCCTGTAAACTACCTCCAGTTAAAACACAGTAGTTATAAGAAGACCACTTTTTTGTTGCAAGTATTAGCTCCTGTTGAGATTGTTTACCTGCCAAGGTGTCACAGTAGCTCTGTTGGATGGGAGAATATTTTCATGAATGCTGCAGTACCCTTGGTGATGCACAATATACCCAACCAATGTGTTATATCAGTAGTGAAACTGAAAGCTTTTTCATGCAAGTGTGCCCAAAACCAAGTACTCGGTTTATCATTGGTGATAGGCACCACCCATGATAATTTAATTTACTCAAAATAGCGTGCATCAATTTTTATTTTAGTTTATTCCAATGGAACTGCAAAAGAAAAAGAATACTGCCAGGAGAGTTTGGTCATATTGTTTTACACAGGTTAAAAATAATAATGTGATAAACCAAACCCATGAAAGCAAATGCCGCAAATGCATTCTAATAATCAAGTCAGCTGGTAAAGACTCTTACTGTTATCATCAGCCATCTGCCTTTCTACAGCTGAATAGGAAAGGTATAAAAGCTGTGGGAAAGCAGATGATGCTGATATTATTATTATTATTGCTATTATTTTTTATTAATCCATCATTTTAAAAAGATCAATTTCATGTTTCTAACCTGGTCTCCAAAGTCCTCCGGGAACTTCCACAAAACCACAGGATCTGTAAATAATTGACAGACAGCATTAATCAGAGGCAAAAGAACAGTCTTACAGCAGCGTATATTAATATTAAAGAGGGTCAAAGTAGCTTCAGGCTCACAGACAGGTACAGAAAAAGTAACTCAAAACTAAAATACTGGATTATTTAAAGATTTTTAAATTTCATATTCATTAAACTCTTTACCTATTTGTTGATACAACTGCATAAAATTATTTGAACTGCATATAATTATTCAATATGGAATTATTCCATACAGAATATTTTTCAGTCCTTTTTAACTGTTGTTCTTTCAATGTCTGTAAAAAAAGTTATTCCAATATTTAATCTGTGAAAGGGAATTAGAAGATACAAAATATTTTTTTTCAAATGTCACAATTTAAGCCTTTCTCACTGTTTTACAAGTATTTTACTGAGATTTTTTTCCCACATTTGGGATTAAGATTACGGATTGAGAATATTAAAGAATACAACATGTTCACCAGCTGCAGCTTGGCACCTGCTATACTATATTTGATTTTTATGCAGAGCAGCAGTATTTTTTAAAATATATATATAGCTGCGTGCAGGTTTAGACTTTCCAGAGTATGGACCTCTAGGCATCCATTTTGCAGAACATCCAAGGGGTGTCTTCATAATGAGGTATTTTCAAGGTCTTTTTTTAAAAACACAGTAAATAAAGTGTTCATTTTCATAACACATTGAACAATTCTGTTTGTTACAATGTATTAGTAGTTAGTCTTTCTTATATATGATTAATCAGAGCCTATTAATGTTCCATAGTCTCATGAACTTCAATTAGTTTGCATATAAATCTTGAAAATATACATTCATTTTTAATCAGAGGTTATTAACTAAATCCTGCATTTCAGAGCAATCCACGCAATTTTATCTGCCCACATACTGCACTTTCAAATTTACTTGACATTTTGTAAATAGTTTTCCCTGTTACATTCCATACAAATATATACACCTCACTAAGTGTGCACATAATATTTTCTGCGGGATACATAAAAGAATGGAGGAAAAGTCATGCTGGATCAGAGCGATGGTTCATTCATGATCGCACTCCGTTTAGACAGCTGCCCACCAAACCCTCCAGTCAGTGGTTGAGTTCATATGCACCATAACTGGAAGGCAAGACTGTTGGCTTCCAAGAATAAGGAAGTTAGGGATTCTTACCCTACAGCTCTCTTTGAAATTACACATATCCATGCATGCAAATGCATACACACTCAAGAGAGGGTTTGCGTTATAACACCTCTTCTTCATCTACACTGGGCTCCCAGTTTCCATATACTTCATAGCCCTCATGCTAGAGTACCACATGGCGGCCAGTAAACAACAGTAATATAGAAAGTGCATTTCCCCAGCAAGGCAAGAATTCTTCAAGAGCTTTCAAGTGTCGCTCTGACACAGACTGAGTATCAAGTGAACACATCTGAAATGTATTTAGGGTAACCAATCTACTCAGATTTGGCATTTAACAGCTCCCTAAGGGAAAACAATGAGGAAGCAGGTGGAATATATACCTAACATTACAACTTCTTGGAATATGATGGTAAAGTAGATAATTGGCTACTATTCCTGTAGATGGATGATTACCCTGAATCTGCTCTTTTCATTTCTTGTTAGATAAAAAGTGAAAGGTTAAAAATATATAATTTATATATATTCATAATATACATAATGAATATTTCCAATAGGATTGGAAAAACTCTTCCCTAAAACCTTGAAAGTTGCTGCCTGTCAGTGTCAACCACACTAGTATCATTATTATTACTGCATTGCATTTATACCTGCTTTTCCTCCTCTTGCAATAAACTCAAGGCAGCTTTCAAGCAGCAACTTGCTACAACTGGTTAAATAGTGGGAAGTTGTGTTCCTTCCCAAGGCCTAATTAAATACCTATATAGTTTTTAAGAGGAACAACCCTCAATGGGATAAACACCCCAGAATATGTCTCCTTCTCATTATAAATTTGCTCAAAGCCTAGACATAACCAGCTTCTCTAGAACGTCAAGAGAGGCAGCCTCAGAACTGATAGGTCCACCATGGCTGATACCCAGACAAGGGACAGATGTCCCATCTGTGGCTAACACAAGGACAGAAAATCTCAACAATGTTGTTTTCCTTAATCACTTTCGCTGTCCTGCTTATGCACTTTTGAGATGAGGTGATAACACCAGACTGCAAAGGTAGCATGCGTTGCCAAGTTGTATAAGATTTGTTACAAACAATTCTTTACTCATGATCATTGCGCAGCTTTGCTTATGTGACTTATAATTATATGTGTATTAATGGCAAAATTAGTTTTGTTTTTAAAGTTGTAAATTAGATCCCATGCATCACTCGTCTGTGTTTTATGTTTCTTACTGAGAGTATTTTTTATTCCAATTACTTTCGTGAACCTTTAAAGTACTGTTTTATTGTAAAAGGAAATTTCTCCATTCTCATGACATACAAGGCAGTTTTCCAATACTGGGCTTCTCCATTAACACTTTGTATGCTAAGCTTGGAGCAGACACATCTGAAAACTTTGGTACAAAGCTCCACTTGTACTAAGCAAATGATCAAGTGAAGGTGTGGATGGTATCATGCAGCTCCCAAGAGGATATGCTTTCCTCTGGACATACTTTCAATTCCTACTGAAAATATTTGCTGCCACAGTATTGGGTGGCAGCCATCTTTACTGAAGTTCAACACAAACTAACGTCAATTATTTAACAATTGCTAAGTGATCACTGGGAGCTATAAGGCAGGGCAGGTAGAAATCACACCAGGAGGAAGAGGAAACACTGAAGAGCACCTTGTTTCTCATCTCTTGGCAATGCTATTTCTGTACCAGCCTATGATCTAATTGACTATATGTTCCATTTTGCCTCTGCATGAGATGTTGGGAGCAGATTTTTAGCATGTTGCTAATATGCAAGCATGTATCCTAGATTTATTCAAGCTTTAGCTTCCTGTACAGATATCTCTAAATTATATGTATATAAAAGAATACATAGGATCACAAAGGAAGAGAAGTGGGATATAAATGAAATGAATAAATGCCCATGCACTGTTTCTCTTCCATTCCTCCTCTCCACCCCAGTAACTCCATATAAAGAATATGGTTCAAGCTACAACTACCTATAAATACCATCACATCCAGTGTAAAATATTACATTTCACTATAGCAGTTGGTTTTCTGCCATGGTGAGCTTTAGACAATATGAAAGACCCACTCTATCTGAGCAAAAGTAGATGGATACAATGCACAGCAGCCAAGTAACAGATACAGTACAAATACTTTATTTCCACATTTTGATCTACAAAATACTGGAAGTTACACAGCAGGCCTTATTAACTATGATTGTTGCAGTGTAGAGGTTAAGAGGGCAGGCTGGAGATCAGAATTTATTCCTCCTCAGGCATGGAGCAAAGAGGCTGACTTTTGGCCAGGTACAGACTCTCAGCCCACCTACCTCACGGGGTTGTTGTTGAGAGGATAAGATTGTGAGAAGGAGAAGAATTATATAAACTGCCTTGTGTTTCTTCCAAGGAAAAAAGGTAGGAAATAAAATAAAAGTGACTGCAACTCAGCCATATATAGTAGTCCTAGCTTTCAAGAAAAAATGGGATAATTATTGAGCTAATTGCCATAATTTATTTGTTTCTACACTGAGATTATGTTTATAGCATATGTACTATAGATTTGTAGCAACTATTCATAGGGGCTCCAGAAGAAGAAACAAAGAATCAAGAAAGTATAATCCTATTCTACAACCATGTATTTTGAGAACTACAAAGAGTTCGCTTTTCCTGAGAAGACTGATCTCTAGATACCCAACTGCTTTGGCAACACTGGGGTCAATTTTATGCTGATTTTATGGGTGAGAGAACAAGAAGAGCTAGCAGAAAACACTGCCTCCATGGTAATTCAGTACACATCTCTTAGTTTCCTATTTTAATTGAATTATAGATCACATATGTCTTCCTGCAACACAAATTTATTAACATTATTAATAATAATTAACATTATTCATTAATCTTTAAAACACTCTTTTCAGTGCATAACTATTCCTAGACAAGCCAACTTTTTAATCTAAAAGGACACATTCAATTTTAATTGTGTTATCATATTCAGTCAGGAAAATAACACCAACCATTTACAGGTATGGCTTATAATATATTATGGATCTAGATTTTATGAAGTTGTTTTCATCAGTGCAAGATCCTCCTTTCCTATATTAGCAAGAAAACCCCTCTCGTTGACCTGCCCTTCCATTATCAGGGTTTTCCAGAGATTACATCCCATGATGTACAAGCAGCTGTGACAAAACAGAAAAATCCAGCCTCGTCTTCATGACAGCACTTTCCCACTCATATAATGAAAAGGTTGAATTAAAGCCCCAGAGGTTATTAATATACTGTCTTTTCTGCTTTTCTATGAAGACACTGGGGCTTCATGTTGACTGAAGTACTACTTGATAATTATCTAAGAAAAATATGCTTAAAATTAAATAAACTGTACTTTTCCTTATTTAAACCTAGGAGTAGAATGATAGCATCATTATCTCTCTCTCTCTCTCTCTCTCTCTCTCTCTCTCTCTCTACCAATAACCAGTACAGGATATCAATATCAAGCTAGGGATAAATATCATGTTTAAAAAATCAGCCACTGATTGCTTTAAAAGGCTGGCTCTAGTAATGATCTAGATAAAGGAGGAATTTACATATCCTACATAAGTATTGCTGTTAATCACTTCAAGATATACTTTAAAGGAAAAAGTATTTCTGCATTAGAAAAAGTATCTTGCAAACATTGAAATGAAGGATTAACTAAGGCTTGTTTCCATTTTGTTATCAGATTTCTGAATTTAACAAGAGGTTGACAACAAAATATTTTAGTAACAAAAAAACCTTATTTTTACTTTATCTAAAATTAGGCTCATGCAATCATGTTTAGCGTGCTTGTGGCAAACTGACTTTGAACCACAGGCTTTATGATTGCAGTAATTTATCAGCTGGAAAAATCACATTGCTTTTGAAACTAGAAACACCTCAGAAGAAAAAAATATGGTTTTGCTGGCTTGTGAGGAGATGTGCCAGTGGGGAAATAAGCAAGGTCTAAATACAGAAAAGAGGATATGCCGGCTGGGTAATCTCAGTTCCCCCACTAATACATAAGGTTCATAGCAACTAATATGCAGAACTGACACCTGGATTTATCTGCAAGAACTTCTCTGTTGCTTTTCTATTTATGCATTTCTGATATAATTGCACCCCTGCTCCACATGCCCACAGTGGATGTTCAGCTGGAAGGCAGTCATCCAAGCTTCCCACAAAACTGGGACGCAATGCACCTCTCCCAAGCCGAGCACTGGCTTTAGAACAGCTGGCATGGCACCGAGCTCATTTTCTACCCACCAAATTTTCCAAAGCAGACAAGTTTCCTTGAGGTGGATGCTCCATGGGGAGACTGCTAAAGAGCTGCCTTTTAACTGACCATCAGCTTTAGAGAGGTTGGCAGAGATCCAGCAAGTAGACTACCTCAAACCTGCATTAGGAGGAGATTCAAGGTTTTCTAAAAGTTCTTAAAGGAACATTATCTTTAGAACTAGGCCCAAAGTTGAGGTCTCTTGGGCAGAGGGAAGTATACACATGTAAACATACATGCTCACATAATACCTATAAACCAAGCTTGCATGATAGATATTAAAATTATAATCAGACAGATAGACAGACAGAAATAGAATGTGCCATCCATGCATATAGCTCAATAAAAACTACAAGAGTACAGTTCTGGCCCAGTAAGATTGAAATCTTAAATTTGATCTAGGGCAGGGGTTGGCAACCTTTAACACTCAAAGAGCCATTTGGACCCGTTTCCCACAGAAAAGAAAACACCGGGAGCCACAAAACTCTTTTGACCTTTAAAATGAAAATAACACTGCATATATCATTTTTTACCTTTATGCTATGTATAAAAAAACTATAGTGTGTTGCATTTATGAAACAGATTGGGGGCTGGGCTGTGCCGCACGTGTCACAGATCGGCGGCTGTGATGTGTATTTTGGGCGACGGAGCTGTAGCAGAGGGATTCAAGAGCCACGTGCGGCTCCAGAGCCACGGGTTGCCAACCCCTGATCTAGGGGAAACAGAACAGCTGGAAGCGCAGGAATGATGGCAAATACAAACAGGAAAGTAATGTGCATTTTCTTCAGATATATATGGTTAGATTTCATTATAAGCTTCTCTGTAGCACAGCATGGAAAATAAACTTGAAGGACATAAGAAAACATGGTGAAAGAGAAGTGTTGCTTTATCACCCAAAGAGAGAAAAGAAACAAATACACATTTGCCCAAAAGTTACTTTTCAATAGCAGCCAAGCTCTAACTTGCAGTCACTGGCTAAAAGTTAACGGAAAAACAGAAATAAGCTCTTCTTTTTTATTTTCATAACAAGATACGAATAAAAAGAGAAGAAAACAAATATAATAAAAAGGAAACCAAGGGATATTACACAAATATTACACCAATATAGCATATAATTTCAACATCTAATAAGTTCACGAAGAAGCGAACATTTCTATCTCTTCAACCCACAGTTAAGTCAATCAGTTAAGAAATGAGCTCTTCTGACATGCCCATTCTGGAAATGAGCATTGCCACTTGTTTCCATACCTATTTTAGGAACTGCTACTCCATTTCATGAGCACAACAAGCAATTTGCAGAAGCAGTGCAGGGAAACACTCCAATATTCTGCCTTAAATGGTATGTATGTGCCACAAATTCCATACATTAACAGGAACAAATTCTTGATCTCTGAGGCTTCAATGCCTGGTTGGCATCTGTACAAGGTCTGAACCATGGCACTTTACAATGTATATTATTTGCTGTGATTGTGAGAAAGAATATTTGGTACTTGATGACTTTAGGATCCAATGGTATTACAACTAAGCCCCATTCATTTCAAAGGATCTAAGTAGGAGCCACAATAGATACAACTCATGTTCTGTAAAGTTCATCCTTATTTTAATACTTTGGCATGTTCATCATTTATTATTTACAAAAATTATTATTTATATTTCAGAAAATCATAATGGTTAGAAACATCTGATTTTCTATTCAGGCACCTTATATTGGTTACAGTAATCCCTATTTAAGGAACCAAATATGCATTAGGCCAACCTTCAGCATAACAAGATGACTATGTATTTTTACCCACTCCAACTCTAGAATAATTTGCTATTTGTATACATCCAGTAAAATAAAAGGGAAGGAAACAATTCTGGCATGCAGGTACTTTTTGAAAAATCAAATAGACTGGATATTAAACAAACATATTAAAAAGAATTGGTTGCCAATGACTATAAAAACTGTGCTATATCTGATTACATTTTTCTTCTTGTCAGTTGCACAAATTGTGAATTTGAATCTGCATTAGAGACCAGATACATTGGTGACAGACACATCCATGTGTGGACTGGGGAGTGGGGGTGTTAGAATCCTAGCTCAGTAGGATAAAAGTTGAAGATGTGTTAGCATGAGTGGAAGGCAGGGGAGGTAAGTAAGAGGAAGAAGGCAAGTAGTATTTTCCAAGCATCGGTAATCAAAAGAAAGAACAAGGGCAAAACCGAGAATAGAAACTTAATAAAAAGGGTTGGTAGTGGGGAAAACTTTAAAGAACTCTTGCTACCTTTTCTGGCATTTAAAATGTGTCAGATTAAAGAAAATATGCAAATGACAGTGGCACTTTAGGAAATACTTGAAAGCACACTTTTATGCAAATCGCAGACTCGGTGCATTTTTTCTCATGAAAAGAATTTTGCTCCTGTCACAAATCTTCTCTTTTGCTGGAGCAGTTGCATGAAAAAGTTACTTGGTAAACTCTGGCAATCCCTTAGAATTCTTTGGCCAAAGGGGTGAGCATGGATAATGTGTCTCTCTGTGTGTGTATCAACTTACTCCCATTTTGAGAGCCACATTAACTTATTCTGATGACATCCATCACAAGTGGAGAACACAGAAAAGGTTTCCCTGAAAAACTCTGCCTAGTTGTGGAGATTGCTAAAGGAAAACTTTTTTTTTCAGACTGGCAGGAGAGTTTAAAGCAATATTGAAAATAATACTTCTACCACATCCCTTGTGTCCTCGGCTTACCAGGAAATCGCCTGTTTATTTTTTTAAGGAAAATACTTTAGCTCAATGTAAATATTATTCCTATATAAATGGGATGCAATACTGTGGCCAATTGGTTGACTAGAACCTGGAGATGACAATTTCCTATCTGCAATCTGCCCAGGATGCATGGATACAAAATGAAAGGGGAGATCATGAGGTGCTGGCAGGTGTGTGTAGCGATGCCTAGTCAATTTCTCTGTCTGTTTCAACTGTCAAAGGGAAGACAAGTTAGACTACACATAGGCTCGTTTGCACAGTTCCCAGGAACCAATTGCCAAACTGTCAGTAGAAAAGCACCAGTAAGGGGGAAAAGAGCAGCAAACGAAAGTTAATCAAAGGGAAGGGGCAGTATCTTCCCACTTGACAATGTGATCCTACCAATTGTAAATGTTAAACTAACACTTTTTAGTGTCCTCAACGTTTTGAACATTTCACCAATTCCATAGTTACTCCACTAAGGTGAAAAACGAACTGTCTCCCATTGTTTGTGGCTCCTTTTCAGAACAGTTACTGAAGTTTCCTGATTTTTTTTTAAACTACTGAAATTTATGCAAGTGTAATGGCTGGGAAGTCAATGAAAGGCAAAGTTGCACAAATGTAATGACTGGAAAGTAAGTGGAGGGGAAACTTACCCATCTGCATTAATTGTTCCACTATCTCAGGTAAATCAATTTCCCTGACATTTTCTTCCCAGTCATTATATGTACGTATGTTTCTGTGAGTTGGTTGTTGATTTTAGAATTATCAGGGAACTGTACTAACCTCAGCAATAAGTTCTCCAAAAAGATAATTTAATATGTCCCCTTTGCACAGTAGCTAGAGACTCTTGGAAGGGTTGAAAATATGAAGAATACTGAGAATTCAACACTTAAAATCAAGGGGGTTCCATTGCTAAGTGGGAGATACTGTTTTTCCCACCCTTTTGGTATACATTCTTTTGTTGTTTCCTCCTTTTTATTTTTGCTTTCCCATTGAGTTTGGCAATTAGACCCTGGCAACTGTACACAAATTAGCTTCTACGGAATATTACTTTGTCTTTAACAGATGAAGCCAACAAAGAAATTGACTGGACAAGATTGTACATACCACAAAGTTGCATTTGCACACTTGTGAAAGACTAACAAATATAATCACCAGTATCATTACCAAAACTTTATGAGCACACCTATGCAAGTCTCAGGGGCTGGATTTTTTTAAAAATATGTAAATTGCTCTGTTTTGAGGCTCTGAGGAATACAAAAAACAAAACAGCAGCAACAAAAGTGGAAAAAATCAGAGCAGGGAGAGGGAAACAAGACAATTTTCCACCACACAAGACACTGGGATAACCAGCTGGAGGACTGAAGAGAACAAGCCACAATGAGCCCAATTGCCTTTCAGGTACAGCAGAGGTTGTTCAGTGAACATATCAACTCTCCATGGTTTATTTACAGGTGAGTTCACTGACATGCAAACATTCCCATTCTCTTTGTACATAGTGAAGGCCTGGGACTGAACAATCACATTGTATGCTCCCCTTCTTCCCGTCCACCCATATCCAGTGATAATATTTGTAGCTCTACTGATATCCTGCCATGGATCTCCACTTAATCAAAACATGAGAGCAGGATTGATGCTGTTTAGCAAATTCAAGTTAGAAAAAAGCCCTGTTTAATATATAACATGTCTGACGATGCAGGCAGTATTAACTTAAGCAAGCTCAAAGTCAATGGGTCAGACAGACATGAAATCCTGCAGCCAAGCCCCAGTTTAACATGTGATGCTGATATAGACCATCCGCATTTGAGAAAGCTTTCCTGGGCACCTTTCTGAGTTCATTATATTCCCATGAAATCTTTAGATCAAATCTCTTGCTGGATCAATGGGCATGGCTAAGAATTTAAGAAGCTGCTGCAGATACCACCACAAAATGGCTCCCATAGAGGCTGTGGCTAGCCACATAATGGCTATTAGGTGGGCACCACTATCCAAAAGTAAGCTAAAGAGGTGCAAGAACAAGCAGCGAGGCTTAAGGCTAGAAGTAACAAGGAAAGTGTGGAAAGGAAGACCAAGGCTAGACACTGGAAGGAGTGGGAAAACATGAAGGCAAAGAGGCTAGAGGCAAGCAGAACAAGAAGACTAGAGGCAAGCCGTAAGTGAACAAGATGGAGGGGTTGAAATAACAAACAGGGAGAGAAAAAACATTCTCCTAACATTCTCCAAGGATCAAAAAATAACCTATTTTGAAGGGGGAAAGAATAACTTCATGGCTAACCCTGGAAGTGTTCACAGACATGACACTGGGGATCCCTAATGTCTTTTGTCACCTCTGAATTGGTTTAATAAAGCTATTGGTCTTTGTGGTCATTGGAATTTCCAAGCTTGTGTTCTTTTTTCCCTTCCCTTCCATCTCACTAACAGGATGATCCAACTCTGAGCTGTCATTTACCATCTTGGAAGGTCAATCCCCTTTGCCCAATATTGTGTCATACCGTTTAAAGACAGAGTGGAAAGTCATTTGCAGCTTGCTGGGAACATAAAGAAAAGTCTGTTTTGCTGCAATGCCATTAGTTATGCTACAAAATGAAAACCTTAATCAGGTGAAGGTTCACTGCACAGAAAGTGCAAAGATGAAATTAAACATGCCAAGCTTTTAGCTTGGCTCACTACAGAATAAAGGATTTCAAGAAAAGAATCCCCAGCTTATCTACTGAGTTAACAAGTGGACTCATTGGAATCTTTTATGCATTTATGAATATCTGCAAAATTAAGAGAAGAATAGATAATGTTCAAGAGTTGATATATTAGTAATGGGGGGAAATGAACTTTAAAACCCCCAATACAATGTACACATGTGCTCAGAAAATCTATTATTACGTATCACTGTAACGTTACTACAATAGCATAGGTTTGTGAGGGTGATAATCATGTGCATTGCGTAAAAAATGTAAGTGTAATGGATGAATGTGATAATGCAGTCATAAAATAATTTACACTTAGCAGCTGAGCTATTTCCACAGAATTTTGGACACATCATGAGAAGGCAAGACAGACTCACTGGAGAAAACGATCATGTTATGGAAAGTCTAAGGCAGAAGGCAAAATGGGAGGATGATATAGAAGATGTATTGAACCCAGCAAGGAAGCCACAGCCTTGAACTTGGAAGAGCTGAATGGAGCTGTCCTAGACAGGGCATCTTGAAAAGCTTTCATTCATAAAGTCGCTGTAAGTCAGAGACAGCTTGATGGCACATAGCAACACATTTCTACAGTTCGAGTCCAGAATGCTACCAAACCTAAACTCTAACCCACCCAAGATCTTGAACAAGACCAATGCTGCAAGAGACAATGGACACAATTGAGCCCGAGGTTCGTTACCCTGACATCCACTAAAAATAAGGGTTGGGCACAGCAATTCTGCACTCATATTATCCTGGGACTGGAGCTATACCACTTCCATGCTGGTGGAACAAATTAAATATCCAACATGTTCCAGTCCGGAAAGGAAGGAGGAAAACACACAAACAGAAAGTTTCAAGGGCCTCTAATGACAGCATCTTGGAAGTACCGTCACAACTTGCAATCACAGGCTGTGCCACAGCAAGCCACTTCACGTGGCCCCACCACTGCCCGTGCTATGAACCCAGTCCCTCCAGCTCACTGTGCTTTGCAGGGGGAAGTGTTGTTTGCTGGGTTCATTCGGTGGAGTAGAGCGAGGTGTCCTCCCATCCACCCACCCACCTGCCAAGACATACAGCACTGGGGATAGGGAGGTGGGCGGCAGGCTTGAGGTTGGAAGGAAAATTCCACCAGGTAAACCTAAAGGATTCCACCATCACCACCCCTCTGAATTTCACCAGGGTTGCAGGTACCTGGGCTTGATATCACTTTGGACTGCACTAAAGATATGGATCAAGACAGAACCATCCAGTTTACTCCAGAACACCTGAATCCAACCAAAACAAAACTTGTGGCAGGGCTGCTATTTTTAAAAACCTGGTTTTTTTCCTCCATTCATTTAAGGAATTATAAAATGGAATAATTGTGATTTATACTTATGTGTGCTTTTTCAAAAGTTATCATACATGAAAGTACATTTCACTGATATTCATAGCACTTAGTTCAAAGTAAATACGCTTGAGATTCCAGAAGGTGGCTTAACCAAATTTATTTATTTATTTATTAAACATTTCTATGCCGCCCCTTGCCGAAGCCTTGGGGCGGCTCACAACATACAATAAAATATGCCCGATATTCATTTATAGGACTACATGCGCAAGACTCAGTGACTATTCAGTTCACAGTGGTTCAAGGACCCAATTGCCAGAATCAGTGCTGGGGAAGCATCTGCACTAACATTCTACTTCGTACTGTTCTCTCGTGACAATTTAAAAAGCAGTTTAAAGGGTTATTTAGGGCCAAGACAGCAAAATGACACGGGTGAGAAGGGAAAGTCTGGCGGCGACCCTTTAAGTAGCATCATGTGACTCGTTTCAAAGAGTGCATCACATCACAAAACAGGTCTGTGCTGCCTGGTAAAGGCAGGGTGTCTGAAAGGATGCAGAATTTTTGCAGCGTAAAACTACATCTGATTTTCACAGGAATACTGACCAAGAATATGGAGATCCTACTGACCTACCCTTGTCCAAACTATACAGCCATTTCTGTCTTGTTGCAAAGTCTTGTCTGTAATCTGAACTCAAGCACTTAAAAATCCAGAGAAGGATCATCTTCAGGGATGTGGAACCTGTGTTCTCCAGTTGTTGCTGAATTCTACTTACCATCGGCTCCAGCCAGTATGACTCATTACCATGAATGATGGGAGATGGAGTCCATGAACATCTGAAGGACTACAGGTTTCCCACATTTGACTTAAGATATCATGCCAATAAATACCTGTATTCTCATGGTTTCCCATTTCACTTATACGGAATAAGCAACATTTCATGCAAAAACAGACATGTTTTAATGTTACAAGTCTTTTATTTTTCTTTTCAGCATCAGCGTTTTGTATCTATATTTATGGAAAGGAGATCCCTCTTGCTGGAACTATTCCACCTTTGGGGGTTTGAATCCCCTCACAGTCCTCACAACCACTATTTTATGAGTACAATGTATTATTATTATTATTATAACATTTCTATGCCGCCCCTTGCCGAAACCTCGGGGAGGCTTACAACACGATAAAATACAATGAAATACAATAGCACATAATAAATTACCATTAATTACAAAATACAAAAAATACATTGATTTACAAATATAAGATTAAAATTATCAGTATAAATTAAGTAAATAAAAATATAGGAGGAGAAAGAGAAGGAAGAAGAAGAACGTACAAAGAAAGGGAAGGAGGAGAGCCTACACAACCGTCTTCCCCAACCAGGTTGTAGATGCTTTGGACTGCATCTCCAAGCAGCCCCATCCAGCACCGTTAATTATTGTGGATGATGGGAGTTGTAGTCTGAAACATCTGCCAGTTTGGGCAATACTATGGCACAATACTGCACCCACATAGTTCCCAGACAGAATGGCTGCAGAGAACACACAAAACCATACTGGCCCACAGAAGGACTGCAGCTGAAAGGAGAGGTCAGCTCAGCATCCACAGACACACTGACAGCAGCCCTTGGTTGGACAGCAGGAAATGGGAGTTTGAGCCCTACCAGTGGTATGCACAAATATGGACTATGTCATCTCCGACAGTTGTTCAGGACTGTACTCTTTTGCTCGCATAACTATGGGCTGGACAGTATCTAGGAAACATCACGTGCATTTAAACATGCAATCGTGTCTACTAAATTAATGTTTCAAAATGCTTTGAAACTGCAATAGAATGCAACTATCAGAAAACTGTATCACATCTTTTAATTTTAGTAGTACTGTTAACATAATAAATATCCAGAATAGAATGAATAAGATGAATGTTTTCCTTTTTAAAACCTGAAAATGCTTTTTTAGAAAAATCTTTCCCAAAGATGATTTCTTTTTTGCGCTGAGGAAATATAAGCCCTCTGTTATTAACAAAGGTAATGCAGGGACACATGGGGAAACATAGCTGACACTAAGAAGCCAAACCTGATATGATAGATCAATTCCCATTCTGGGGAGTATCCAGGATAACATAATTCAAACCACTCTGATTGTGACATTGCCAACTGTATCAGATTATATTTTGCAGACCTGTGATTCCATTAGGAATTCAACTTGAGAACCTAACCTTTCTTACTTGCACAAAGAGGTCTTTAAAACCTCTTCCAGCTTAAAAAGAAAATCACAATCAAATTTAAACCATGTTCACTAATTTCTACTTGAAATGTAAAGACTATATTTCATAGTCTAAGTTTGCTAGTCAACCCTTAAACTTTTATCTTTGTCTGTCTATGCACGTTCAATATTGTTTAACTGTTCAAATATATCAAACCGGGCTACAGATTAAAGGCACTTTATTAATCAATAACCATAAACCTTTTTTTTCTTTTTTTCCCCATTTTACACCAGGTCTATTTCAATGGCCTAAGAGGGGAAAATACACTCATCAGTCACCTGATGGAGTAATTCAAAACTTAACGAAACAGGGCTAATGGGTGAGAATTGAATTGAAAACACCTTAACAAAGAAAGCAATTTCTTTTCTTCACACTCCTCTGAAGCTGTGGGTGTTCACTGAAATCGAACCATCAACAGTGAGGGACCATCTGTCCCAAGGGCCTTCCACGTGAGCAGGGGAGGGGGGGGAATTCAAATGCTGCTCCACATACATTCAAGCATTGATCTATGACAGCGAACATGTAGATGAAAATCTATGTTTTGACGTACTTCAGATACCAGTCTTTAAAGTCAACACTAAACTTCTGAGAAGAACAAAGCAAAGAAAACATGTTAATGGGGTTGCTCTCAGAAAATCAGTGTTACTTGAACAGCTAAGAAACTTTTTAATGGAATCATGCCACTCGGCTAAGTCATAGACCCTCTCCCTCGTGCTCACCCATCATTTTCATCCATTGTTCCATCCATGGCTATATCTGTGCAACATCGTGTATAGATTCAGCACTGATGTATACAGTGATAGTGTGATGCAGAGGTTAAGAGTGCTGGAGTAGGACTTAAGGGATCTGGGTGCTGGTTCCCACTCACTGAGTAATTGGGCCAGTCACAGACTCTCAGCCCAACCAACCTCACACATTCAAGTGGATGAAAGGTGGGGTGTAAATGAAATGTAGTAACCACAATATTGTTGTTGAGTGAGCTGAAACCAAGATGCATGGTTGGAAAACTTATGCAACATCGTCCAAAGTCCCAAAGCAGGGAAAAAAACTGATTTAAGAGAGCCACAAAATGCAAGGATCCACACAAATGAAGGATTACTATCCTGGAGGATATCTACAAAAAAGAAGTAAATTTAAGTCTGCCTTGGAATCTCACAGCCCCTTAGATGAACCCTCAGAAACAAGTGCACAGTTCAGTCTAGATCCTCTCAAGTCAAAGGCAAACAAGCACATGGATGTTAAGTAATTAAGCTGGATGACTCTCCAGGCCAGCTATTTCTGACAAATAGAAACTCTGCTTTGGAAAGTGATTACCCTAGTGGGTGTCATGATGTGACTAGGCATCTCACATGAAGCACAGAAAAGATTTACTCTGTCAGGGAAAAAAATCCAAGCTAAATCTCTATGGCTTCAAAGCAGACCCAACTAAAATGGTTCCCTTCAGAATGGCTTTAATCTAAAACGTACAAAGGAAAGCTGGTAAGTAATTACTGAACACCTATTTTTTGTTTTTTATTTAGTACCAAGAGGTACGAAAAAATATCACCCATGCTTGTTTGGGAGAGAAATTGTTCCACCTCACACTTGCCTCAGTGATGTACAGGAATCCTCAACTGCAGCCATCGTATTACCATAAATGCCATATGTCTCTTCTTAGCCACTGTTTGCACAGCCTTGCCCCAGCTTACCCCAGTTTCCCTCTTCAAAACTCAGCATGGCACATAAAATCCCCCCTCCCATGCATAAGCTTTGGGGTAGAACTCTCTGTCCCAGTGAGCAGCAGAGAACTTTAAGGGGTGACATCCAGCTGCTGCTTTTGCCTACTTCAGAGCACAAAATAACTATCTACTTTCCCCAAGTCCTTTAACATATATGGAGCACTTAATGGAAAAGAAGCAGGAATGGAATGCACAAATCATGGCTGACCACATCCCAAATTTGTGTAGCTCTGACTTGGGAAGGAGCGGGGTAGGGTATACCACAAATAATTACAGATTTTCAAAGCCAATGATTACATATACAATTGTGCTAGTTGTTACATTTATAGACATCTACATAATTCACCAAAGGTCATTAATTTTAACTTACAGTTTGGTAGCATAACAAGCTGATTTGGACATAACACTAATAAAGATTTGGTCATGTGTTGCAAAGATCATTCTAGGCGTGCCTCAGGCTTCTAAGGTCCTTATTTCTTTAGTATGGCCATGAGGATATTCAGATGCTTACACTTGCATTTAATTCAACTATGGTTTGGCACAGCATTCAAATCAGACAAGCTATGGTTAATCTAAACTTTGGTTAGCAGAAAGAAGTCAAGTTCAAGCTGCAGTTTGTAAAGCTGGCTTGTTTCTGCTCATCATAATTAGGAGGAACCACAGTTTAGGATTCAGGTGACACACTAAATTACGGTTAATCTAAAATAGAAACAGAAGTGTCTATCTCCTCCTAAGGGCTGTACCAAAAGAAAAGAACAGAGAGGAGGGGGAGAAAAGTATATAAGTCATGACTCATTGAAGCTTGACCTAGTAATACTAAGCCATGATTTCACATTACATGCAAACCAGCTCAATGTAACTTTACACCATCTTTAATTATTCCTTTATACATGATATGTAAATGATTTGAGTGACTATCCAGTAAAAAGTCTCAAGAGCCCCCAAACTTTCTAGAGCAGTGGTTCTTTCACAACCTATGGTCTGGGAACCCCTGGGGGGGCTGCAATGTCATCACACGGGGTTTGCGAAGGCTTGAAGAAATTTTATGGGCGTTTTGCAGTTAAATCTGAATGAACGAATGAGTGAGTGAATAAATGAAAGCAAGAGCGAATGGAAAATAGAACAACATCTTAATTTTCCATGATTGCTTTGTAAAACTTGGCTTTGTTAACCTATTGCCCTAATTAAAAACAATCGGAGGTATAAATCGGCTATAAGAGTAGCTGTCTGATCACAAATAGCTGCATTTGGTATTTCTGCACACTCTGAGAACATGCAGTGAATGACTCCGAGTAGCCTGGACCCGTAAACAAAAATATACGGTGAACGAACACAGACAAACAAGGGAGGAGGTGAGAAGAATTGTGAAAACTTTTCATCAAATTCTAATGCAAAAATTGACATCAAATTCATAATTAGCAAATCAAAACACCGTAAAATGGGTCATTTGAACTAAAAGAGTGTTGACAGTATTATTTGAAATCTGTATGGAATCATTGCAATAAAGATATTATAATAGGAGTGTGTGCATTAACAGATTGACTTATTTCCCCTTCTCCTCAAATTTGAAGCCCCATCATGAAAAACTTGAAATAAATATTTGATATGGTCTGGTCCTTTAAATCATGAGTTAAGTCTTGGTGGTCCATGGCCACAAAAGGTATTTAAAGGGGGTCTGTTGTGAAGGAAAGGCTGAGAACCACTGTCCTGAATATATACAAATAGAGGCTAGCAACTGGATTAAAACCCACATAAGGAGCTGATGAAAGCCTATTTCCCACAACTTCATTTCTCCAGAAACTCCTCCAAAAGTCTCCTCTGAAGGACAGAGGAAACTGTTGAATGGCGTGAGGTGTGGGACTCAAAAGACATTGAAATGCAGATCAAGGCAACCAGTACAAGCATAGTGCTACCTGTAGAGGTTTGGTGCGTTCTGCTCTTTGCAACCCATTCCACAGACTCCTCTAAGCTTTGGAACCTTTATAGGAAGCAGAATGGCTGCTGGGAAGGAGCCCCTAATCTAATTCAATCTCTAGGATTTAAAAGAATTCAAGGACTCTCCTGCTTTAAAGGAACAAATGGAACCAAATAAAACCTCTTTGCCTGAACATTTGGAAGGACTTCAGGCAGTAAGAATAGTGACAGCTGAGCATAGATTAACTAAGGTCATGTATTTATGGTATGTACTATGTTTCCCTGAAAATAAGACACTGTCTTGTTTTCGTTTTTTGTTTTTTTGTTTTTTTGTTTTTGCTCAAAAAAAAACACATTAGGTCTTATTTTCGGGTTGGTCTTATTTTTTTTAATGTACAAAATGTACACTTAATGTACACCCTTCTGCTGCCTGCACCCTTCTGCTTGCACTTTTCTGCTCTGCACCCTTCTGCCCTGCACACTTCTGCTTGTACGCTTCTGCTCTGCACCCTTCTGCCCTGCACTCCAGCTGCTCCCAAAAGCTGTATGCACCGATCCTCTCCAGCGCCTGCTACCGGTACTGTCACAGGCAGCGGAGGAGGCAGAGCGACATGAGCCGATGCCTCCGCTATAGTGCCGGCTCCTGTGACAGGTGGAGTTCA
Source organism: Varanus komodoensis (assembly GCF_004798865.1). Lineage (NCBI taxonomy): Eukaryota > Metazoa > Chordata > Lepidosauria > Squamata > Varanidae > Varanus > Varanus komodoensis. The sequence continues at coordinate 17,534,991 of NW_025335641.1, read as the reverse complement.
TTGGATATCGCTCCGCCCTTCACAGGAGCCAGGACTACAGAGGTAGCATCGGCTTAAGCCGCTCTGCATCCTCCCGCTGGCACTCTGCACCCCGCTGGCACTCTGCAAGTAAGCCAAAAAAGTAAGACCTATTACCAATAATTTTTGGTAAAAAGTCTTACTTTCAGGGTAGGGCTTATATTATAGGACCTACCTTGAAATAAGACTAGGTCTTATTTTCGGGGTAGGTTCTATTTTCAGGGAAACACGGTATCTGCTATCACCTCTCATAGAGTTTGCCGTTTTTTATATTTCCAACAGAGATGGCAGAAATATATATATATACATCATGATAAACAACACCTAACAAACCACTTAACTAAAACATATCATCCATCTCCAGCCTTGAGATACTTACTTAAATTATATACTTCTAACCATATGTTCTTCTATTCATGTAAATACTGGATTTATTTGCAAATAACTATGATTATAATCCTCCTTCATGGATCACTGCCTTGTCGTGGCGAAGGGGCTTGCATAGCTCAATGAAGCTCTGAGCTATGCTGTGCAGGGCCACCCAAGACGGGCAGGTCATAGCAGAGAGCTCTGACAAAATGTGATCCACTGGAGGAGGAAATGGCAACCCACTCCAGTATCTTTGCCATGAAAACCCCATGGACAGTACCAAAAGACAAAACGATATGACGCCAGAAGATGAGCCCCTCAGGTCGGAAGGTGTCCAATATGCTACTGGGGAAGAGCAGAGGGCTAGCACTCGTAGTGCCAGAAAGAATGAAGTGACTGGGTCAAAGCCGAAAGGACACTCAGTTGCCGATGTCTCTGGTGGTGAAAGGAGAGTCCGATGCTGCAAAACTCTATGCTCCATAGGAACCTGGAATGTAAGATCCATGAATCAAGGCAACCTGGATGTGGTCAAACAAGAGATGACAAGACTGAACATCGACATCTTAGGAATCAGTGAACTAAAATGGACAGGAATGGGTGAATTTAATTCAGATGACCATGAGGTATACTACTGTGGGCAAGAATCCCTCAGAAGAAATGGAGTACCCTTCATAGTCAATAAAAGAGTAGGAAAAGCAGTACTGGGATACAATCTCCAAAATGACAGAATGATCTCAGTTCGAATCCAAGGAAAACCATTCAACATTTATTTATTTATTTATTTATTAAAACATTTCTATGCCGCCCCTTGCCAAGGCCTCGGGGTGGCTTACACCATTGAATACAAAATACATTAAAACAATGACAATTAAAATATATACAGTAAAATAAAATAAGCCGCCCTGGCCGAATAAAATTCAATAATATTAACATTTAAAATGCTGCATAAATAAAAAGGTCTTCGCCTGGCGCCGAAAAACAAATAACGATGGCGCCAGGCGGACCTCTCTGGGGAGCGCATTCCATAACTTAGGTGCCACCGCTGAGAAAGCCCTCCTCCGAGTAGCCACCCTCCTAATTTCCTTCACTGAGGGCTCCCGGAGGAGGGCCTCTCCTGCTGATCTCAAGGGGCGGCTGGGCATATATGGACGTAAGCGCTCCTTCGCAGTAGTCCAAGTCTATGCCCCAACCACTGGTGCTGAAGAGGCTGAAGTTGACCAGTTCTAGAAGG